>NC_041365.1:11579936-11859936 GCF_900634415.1 Cottoperca gobio | reverse complement strand
GTTAGGACGGATGGATAACTAATTGATGAATACCTCACTGTGTTAACGTATAAAGTACATGGATGGGAGGGGAAATAGCACAGAGGAGCACATGTGATCAGACGTGACAGAAGTAGTCATATCCTTTACGTAAGTAAGAGCAGCAATACCACAATGTAGATGTTACAATTAAAGGTCCTGTATTTAAAAGTTTGGTATTCAAACGGTTTCATAAACCTAATCTACTTTAGTATCAAAAGTGCAACATATGTGTCTATTATGAAATTCATATTTAGATTTATTATTGGATTATTATTAATGATCCATGTAAGCAGCATGTTAATGGTGTTGCTGGTGGAGGTGCAGCTCATATTTATCTACTTTACTTTATTATGTTTTACTGCAGCAAGTTGAGTATCCCTGCACTAGAGGGCTTTTCACTTGAGTGTAAACATATGTAGTTTTGGGGCATTTGCTGAAACGCCTGATGCTGAAAGAAAGTCTCACTTAGTACTTGGGTATCATTTCAAAGGATTCAAAGGCTTTATTGCCAAATGCACAGAAGCTACAGGGTAGTTGATAGCAATGGAAATATTGAGTCCCAGGCTCCTCCAACAATGCAACATACAGTATACTTAACACATACAATGAAATAAAGTTATAAAATAGTGCAAGAGACATAATGGTGCAAGTAAAATGCAGGAATAAGTAGAATATATACATACAAAATAGAATAAGATAAAACAGATTGTAACATTTTAAATACTGTACAGTGGAATTATAATAATACTAATTATTATAATAATAATAATAATAATAATAATAATAATAATAATAATAATAATAATAATAATAATAAATTGAATGTAAATAGCGCTTTTCGAGACCTCAAAGCCGCTTTATAATAGTAAATGATATACTGTATACTATAATAATATATAAACATGTGGAATAAACAGATGTGTGGTACCTGTGCTTTGAGGTAATATAACTGGTACTTTCCAACACTGCCATTGTGTGACAGAGTGTGTTTATGCGTGTCAGTGTAAGTGTGTGTTCATCCTCCATTGTGTTTTGTCATGTACTCAATTATATTGTTTAGCGTGACCACATATGCCCTTTCGCTACTACTGCAACTTCCCTCACCACCATCTCCACTCCTCCCATCCAACCCCCCTTCAACCCACCCACCCGCCTCCACCTTCATAACCCCATCAAGTCAGTCTCGGGTGACCAGATCGATGGAGGGGTTTGTATCTGGAGGCACACCTTCCTCTGGCCTCCTAAGAAACTCCCTGGAGCTCAGGGTGTGTTTAAGTGAAAGTCCTGTTAACCCCCATTACTCTCTGCAGAACTGTACTGGAGGATTAGCAGAATACAAATAGCCCCTCTTGCTCCCCCTGTCCTCTACACCGCAACTCCCACACCATTCGCTGGAAGAGTTGCTGACGACGTGAAAGAGTGAAATATGATTTGGGGCTCAAGCAGGTGTTTACTGCATGCTAAACAGTGTCCTGCTGCTCAATATGCAAGCCTTAAAGGTGAGAATACATTAGCAAACCATGTGAATTTTTAAATTGGGGCCGGGGTGATCAAGCATGCTATCGAAACGTTACTAGAGCTTGGTACCATGTGACCTTGGCTTGCAGAAGCTCAGATCATGGTGTGGAACCAGGGAAATGCCAGAGGGTTTGGAGGCTAATTCATAATTAATGATTCCACGCTTCCTTGTATTGCATTTGGTAGTGTGAAATCAAAAAGCATTACAAATCAACTGGAGCTGATCTACTATCAGCTCAAAACTGTGCCCACTGTTAAACCTTCTGAAATGTTTCTATATATATGTTAGATATATGCAATCAAGGGATTTGAATATTATTTTAGGGCAACGACGAACAATTCTTCCTTTTAGTTAGTTAATCATTTATTGTCTTCTAGATGTCAGAAAAGAGTTTAAATCCCTCATCACAATTCCCACAACCCCAACAGCAGATACCCTTTCTTTCCCAGTGAAGTGCATCAAAAAACTTCCTCCAAAACCTTGAAAGACGTCCACGCCTGTGACGACGTGTTTGGCTCTCTAGTCAGCCTGCTGCGCTTGTTCGTCTTCTTCTTCTCTGTGTTTATTGCCGTATCACAAACCAACTTCAAAGGTGCATAACCGCCACATACTGTATCAAAGTATGTCAATAAAAGCAATTTGTCTTCGTATTATTGGCCGATAATTTATCAGCTATTGTCTCATTATCAGAATAATACATAATAATTTAAACATCCCATTATCGGCCCTGATATATATTGGGCATCCCAAGCTAGAAAGCTTCTTCCTGAGATTAATCTGCCTTATTTATTCAAACGTTTACACTGTGTTTGAAATGATTATGCTTTCATGGTTAACAGCCTTAAACAATGATTAGCTCTTAACCTTCTGCCTTAACTTGGTTTGAACACGGAGATACAGTGAAAACCACAAAGAGGGTAACTATTAATTTTCTGTCCACACATCCGCCCTCTGCTCCTTTTCTCTTCATCTCTACCTTCTTCGACGTGTCTCTCCTTGTCTTTTCCCAAACATTTCTCTCTCTCTCCTCCGTTCCTGCTCTCCTCTCCCATTCTCATCACTCACTCTCCTTCCATTGATCCTCCCATTTTCCATCGTCTCCTTCTCTCACGCCCTCTCTGTCTTTTCTCTCTTTTGCAATAGCTCAGGTCAATATAAAACAGAGCAATATGAGATTTCTAGGTTGATGGAGAGCCACAGCCACTCTATCACTTGTGTGTGTGTGTGTGTGTGTGTGTGTGTGTGTGTGCGTGCGAGCACTCTGCCACTGTGTATGTGCCGTTTTGTGTCTGTATTTATTTGTTCGGAAGAGTTTTTTATAAGTGTGTGTGCGTCTATTTCTTTTGTGTGGGTTTGTCACACTGCAGCTCAGCAGGCCAGTGGCTGTCAGTCTAATTCCTTTTCTATGGGAGACAGAAATACTGGAGATAACAGTGTTGTGTGAGCTACTGTACTGCCCGGGCTTGTGTTTCAGTGGAGCTTCAATTAAAGTGAACTGGCTCCTGGGAGAGGAGTGGTGGCTGCCCGCCATTCTGCAGACACGCACTCTATTCCCAGTGACTGATCGAATGGTTCCACATTATACAACACCGCTTGACAGCACACAGCCTGATGGAAAATAGTGAAGGAGGCACACACACATAAACACACTCATAGGCCTGCAACACACACACATTTCTGAATTCACTATGATTGCAGTTGTGTTTTGGAAGGTCTGCATATTTACTGGGACTCTAGGAATACCTATACACTGTACGATCCTGCTGAAAATTACATTAGATAGAAAATGGTCACCCCACGATGCGCACAGCCGCGCCTTCGCAACAGAAATGACTAAACTTTGTCATTGTTCGCCTCGCGGCATCCATATTGTCACCTCAAGTGGAATGTGTGCATATATTTCTATGGTTATTAATCATAGTGGCATCTCATTTTGACTGGCTTATTCCTCAGAGGGTGTGCAGAATGTCGCTGTCGTGCGACATCAGCTCACCCCCTCCTGGGGAATATATGTACTTAGGCTGAGAGCCCGTATGACTCTTACATGGCAGCAGCACTGAGTCTATTTCCCTCCTGAGGTCATAAACTAAATCTTAATGTTTACAGCAGTGCACGTGGAATAAGTCTCAGTGGGCTGCAGCTGTAGAGGGTTTTCTTTAAAGGGGAAATGATCATCAGCTGTTGTTAGGGTTTATCAAAGTAATTATATCATTTGCATATTTCTGTGTTTGTACTGACTAGCAATAGAGCACGAACGACGGCGCAAAGACACACACCTTCATTAATATTAAAGTGGCTGTAATCAATATGTTTATAATAATGGATCAAAAGACTACGTGTGGCTCGTAGTGATGAACACACAGAGAATTAGCACACAGCTCTGCAGGTGCCCTCACCATTATAGCATCTTTTCATCATTTGATTGTCCAACTGTTTTCATTTAACTTGTTCAGCCACCAGAAGCTTTTGTCAGTGAAAAAGCTCTTTAAAAAAAACACCTTACATCTGTTCAGCACCAAACAGCAGACAGACACGGTTAGCAACTAGCTGGTGAACATCGTGGAGCATTTGGCAGCTAAGGAGATATTTCCCTAAGTGGTTGGTTAGACCCTAAAACAGCTGAAGGAAAAGTGAATATTGGACTAAATATTGCTCAGTATCTCTTGGCTGTGTAAATAGGCAACTGTTTGCTACTTGTGATAATATGTCAATGTTGTGTTCACAGCTTGTTTCCAACCCCCCCCAAAAGAAATCCACTATTGCTGTTTTAATTAGAGGCCTTGCTGTTAGTTTGTCAGCAACAGTTACAGAGTACTTTATAGAGCATGAATGAAGAGAAATGGACTGAAAAGAGACAATAATGAAAAGTGTTTCAGAAAACACACAAACCTCTAGCTCCTTTTTAGGAGCTGTTGTAGAGCTTTTGATCACCTCACATGATCTTCATGAGCAGATTGAGTCTGCTCATTTATCATGGAGTTATAGATGTTCAATTTCACATTAGTTTCCAGAGCACTGGACTCTCTCCTATGTCCACTTTAGAGTGCTCGGGGAAATGTTTTTAAAATGTACAATTCTGTAACCACTAAGCTCATGAAGATCATGTGATGTAATCAAAAGCTCCAGAACAGACCTTAAAGTTAGACTGTCAAGTGATGTTTTCCAGGTCAAGAATGAACTCGAAGTAAATAGGTTGCATGAGGCATATTAATCTCTTCATATGCATATCAAACGGGTGGTGACAGTTCCGTGCGGTGGAACAATGCACTGTGAGTTGTCAGTGCTGAGAGGGATGAAAAGCTACACGGAAATTCAAAGCTTTGCTCAATCAACTGCAGTTTGATGGTCTCGTATGTTGCAACTAAGCAGAAAACATTTTCTAGCACATCCTTGATGTCTGTGGCAGTGTTGTTTGTAGTGCCTCTCAGGTGATGTACAGCTGAACATACACTAATCCGCAGTTTGTCTGCTCTCGTTTACCACACTGTTGCACAGAGAAGTATTTGCTAAAAATGCTTTTCTCTCTGTTCTCTGTTTGCTGAGCTGTGATGTAAAACAAACCCAATCCTATAGTTTCTTCTTCTCCAGCATACAGCGACTGAGTATTCCCCCACTTCACTTGCTTACACATGATAACGTGCCGTAAACACACCCGAAGAAGGGCTCCATCGGTATCACATGAAAAGGCAGAGTTTACTCAAGTCAGCGCTCCTTAATCTTGACATGTGACAAACAACACTAATTTCCTCTCGTCTCTTCTCTTCTCCTGGGAGTGCAGCACGGTATTGATGATGTAAGCACCTTAGTTTATCTCGGATGCTTCCAAATTGCCTGAAGTGGCTGCTTTTGTAATTGCAGGTTTGAGCAGAGCTAGTGCACGAGACCGTTGCTTCTTTGTTCACACACGCACAAATTTGTACACACCCTTGCAAGCGTGTACAGTTTGTTCGGCGGCGATGTAGTGAGAAGTGTTCCGTAAATGATCCTTAAATGGTCACAGAGGCTTGTGACTCTATCACTTCTACACTTTGATTAGGATCTTTAGGCTGTGACAGTAATTACCTGCCAGCTACTCGTCTTAACCACAATGCAGACCCCAGGGAGGGAAGGGGGATGCTTGAGGAGAAAACAAGAGGCAACAGAGTGAGGGGGGTCAAAGGAAGTATGATGAAGACATAGCACTTGGAGTGTTAGTGAAAACAAAAGGTGGGGGAAATAGTAAGAGCATTTTCTTAAGTGTTTGTTGAGGAGGGAAAGGAGAAGAACGGAACGGAATATGAGGGATCTTAAGAGGGAATGAAGAACGGAGAGGGAAGATGGCAACTGATGACATTGAAGCGGGAGTTATAAGCCAAACCAGCAGTCTCCTTTTGACAAGTTAATGTCTCCATTTTAGAGTTCTAAGACGTTTATCTCCTACGGCAGTGACACTTGTTTCATCTGTGGCAGGGAAAAGCCCTAAACCACCTCAAAAGGAAATAGAAAGTATACAGAACTTCACTGGGGATGGCTCCTGGAAATACAAACTACTCCTAATCTATTGAATTCTATTCTTCTGCAAATGACCACTATGCATGTACGTGGACTTTAAGGTTGGGTGACATTGAAATACCCCTACTGACAATATATGCTTTAAAAAAAAGAAGATATATAAAAAGTATCGTCCGAAAAAAGCAAAAGCCCCAATGATTCAGGGTCGATTGCTTTGGTCCAGCTGCTCTTTGTAGATGGAGTCCGTGGCAGACCTTTTCTTTTGGATGGTGATGTTTAAGAAGGTAGCGGAGATTTGTGTTGTTTCTTTAGGCCCGACGTTTATCGCTTACAAATCATTTTGTTCACGACCTCTGGCTCTTTTTCTTCGTTGGGTTTAAAATCAAAGAATCGGCAAATAAACGCAATTGCATTTTGTTTTTGCTAACAAAGTTACGGCTACATGGGTATTACGTACTGCGTCAGACGTATGCCAGTATGTTGTTGCTTTTTCTTCTATGCTACAAGACAGTGGTGACGCATAGAGAAAGCGAGAGAGAAAGAGAGACAACATTCAAAAAGATTCAAGATTCATGCAAAATTCATAACAGACGTTGCATAATGTTTCTGTTATCGTGGACCCATGAGGACCCTTATCTTGGCCGACCAATATCATGTTGAACGATAAATCACCCAAGCCTAATGGACTTCTATAAGCGCCAACCAGGCATCGGTGTTCTGTATCTCTTCTGAGGATTAACAATGGATTGTCAAATCTCCTCCTGTCTTCTATCTGTATCTCCTCTTCCTTTGTTCCTGTTTTGTCAGGCATTGTATCTCCCGTCTTTTCACCTCCTACAAATTAAGGCCTGCATTCAGCCATCAATCACACGAGTGCAGTCTTAAACAGAATAAGGAGCTAAAGAGACAAGGGCTGTAATGGTTATTTGTCCATCAACTCCCTCTAACTGACTAACAAGCTGAATCACAGTTAGCTTGCCAGCGATTGCCTTGTGCTGTGTAGGATCGGCGTTTTATTCTGTTTGATTTCTGTGTTGCCGTTCTGGTTTATTTGGTTGTCAGAATGAGGTTCGAAGGTGGTTTGCACGCAACCCGCTTGCCTTTGCGACCACTGATCCATGAAGACAAACTCATTTTCTCCTCTGCCGGTAATGAAGAATGAAATCTTTTTTGTTTAACGGCGGTGGGTTTAGCACACAATTGTCTTTTACTTCTGTCTGCGCCTAGAGCAGGCCAAGTGGATTTTGCTGAAGTGCCTTGTGCTCTCTCACTGAGAAAGATGATTCATTTAAAGAGGCATTCAAGCATATGTTGTTAGCTTACTGCCTTTCTTACACTGCTTCATGGCTCCCAGTCACACACACATGCACACGCATGCATGCACACGCATGTTTTCAAGTGCCATAGATAGGTGCATGAATGTTTATGCATACATTTAAGTACGTAAGTAAGTAAATTAATTAAAAATAATGATATTATTTATTATTATTTTATTATATTTCTGCATCAGCACTACGACACTTTTAAATATTTATGACTACTTACTCAGTCACTTTTACAATAAGCCAGGACAAACGAAATTTCATTTGAATTCGAAATGACAATAAAGTTTTTGATTGATTGATTGATTACAGTCGGGCAGAATGCTTCAACCTTTCTGTTTCCGAAGGTGTAATTGTATATCACCAAAGCATTAAAGCACCTTATAACATTCAAATTAGATTTTATTGTTTGTGCTTTTTGAATTAAATTATAATTCCTTAACCCACAAATTAAAAATGTCAAAGGTAATTTATTCTGTTTACTCACTTTCCCCATTCACCTTAGTGGAATATTTCAGGCAGTATCTTACATTTCTCTTATTTAGTGTTGTGAGATGTTTATTGAGATTTTTTGTAAATACTACGTACTTATTATTATGTTTTCGGGTTGTCCGTCCGTCACATTCTCGTGAAGGCGATATCTCAGGAACATCTTGAGGGAATTTCTCAGAATTCGGCAAATTTGGTAATTCTAGTTCCATGTTAACATAATTCCAAATAGAAAAAGAAATACAAAGCTACAATAATCAATATACTTGGGTGTATTGATTATATAAATAGCTCAAATGAGAGTGAATGATGGACTTACTCAGTGACGTGCGGTGAGGTTCATGGCTGGGGAGGCACTGACTCTTTCAGAGTCAGATTTACAAGTATATGAACCCAACTCTGTAGCACTGAATTTTGTTTATTCAAATGAAAAGTGCGCTTATAAATACAATTTATTATTATTATTATTATTATTATTATTATTATTATTATTATTATAACTGAGTAGCTTATTCACCATTTTCTTGGCAGCATGAACATTGTCTACTGGTTATTTTTCATATCTCATATCAGCATTATTTATACACACACAGGTAAGGTACATATTTGACCAAAAAAGTTCAGAGGTATTTGTTCTGCACCCTCCATAGCGTCTTTAGTCTGATCCTTTGATTAACGTTAATACAGACTGCACTATTAACAAAATAATATTTAAGGTCAAAATGTAGTTTTTAATTTAAATATTGGATTGTTTTCTTAGTCGGATCCCATTTTCAATAAAATTGTGGTCTTACCTTTAAATCTTCCATTTTTGGCCGTCAGTCGGAGAAAGAAACTAAACTAAACGGTGCTACAGTGCACCTGACTCTGATGTTAGCTAGCAGTAGCTTGTTGGTGCTACAGTGCACCTGACTCTGACACACCTGACACATACATTAGATACATTAACTGGACTATGGAAAGTCAGGACGCATAATAAAAGTGTCTGTAAACATTATATTGGCGATATACAGAGAGATAGTAATAGGCACGTGCCAAATGCTAAATGTGCTCACAGCTTTGACATAGTGTCGTTGCCCCAAGGTGGCAAAATAAATTGAGTTAATGCTTTAAAGCATAAGAATAAAATAGAATAACCATTTCTTCTGTAACCTATTTCCTTTCTGTTTCTTCACACACTTGTGCTCCTGGCCACTGTAATGTAGTTATATTTCCCCTCAGGTTAGCAATTAAGCATCCTCAGGTTTTCTGATATCACCTCATTTCTTGTAGAGGGATTGATTATCATACAGTGGGTGCTTGAGGAAAAAATAGATTTGCATTTCTGTCAGTACTTCAGTCAGCTTTTCCCAGACTCGCCCTTACACTTGGAGAAGCAGAAAAGCCAGAGTTGTTAACAGAAGGATATGTAATAGCCCTTCATTAGAGTATTGGCTCATATTCAGCGTACCTGAGTTTCATCCGATCCAATTGATATAGCTTTCTCTCCTGCAAACCTGGGTCAAATAGCACTTTTCAATTATTCAATGTTTATTTTAACCTACATAGAGTACTAGATGGGTTGGGTTTTACTGCAACAGAAAAATGTGATAAATAGATGCTGAAACACTTTTCTTTGATTCTCTTTTCTTCTTCTACTGTTCTGCTTGTTGTTGTTCAATGTTACCCTTACCATCTGGCACACACGTAGCTAAACTAATTTTCAAATGCTATACTGCAATCCTGTTCTATCCATACTTTCACATTCCCACCCTTCCCCATGTAACTCAGTCCCTTCTTTCTCTCTTGTTTCCATCTGTAGCAATGTTTTGCAATGTGTCCTGATGTTGTTTTTCTCTCTCTTTCCTCCTCCTCCTCCTTCTACTTGGCAAAGTACATTATGTGTGCCCCATAGCAGGTTTTCCTGTATGGCTGCAAAAATGGGTTTATATCTGACATTGTACTGCAATAAAATTCACAACCAATACAATGCATACTATTTAGTTCCTTATCTTGCCTCTTAATGAAGCGGAGGAAAGATGGATGGAGTATTGATATCTCTGCAATCAGCTGCTGACATGCACGACATAATTGTTTAATAGTTTGCACCAAAAACTTTCCGGAACATCTGATGCTTTCCGTGGCGATAACGGGGTCAGTCCTAATCCCTGAATACTTCCTTTGGCACATACATTCCTCCCAATTGGCTGGGATGGATGTAGGAGGCAATGCTCCCATCCAGTAACATGGCAGATGTCTCTCACTGTGTGATTACTCAGTGTCAAGTGGGCGGTGAAAACAGGTGACACGTTTATTTGCGGGGCGTTTGCAAAGAAGGCTTTGACAATTAGTCATGATTTGTGCAAATGTTCCCTCTCTTCACTGTCTCTTCCTAAAGAGGACGGTCTTGGTTTAAAATTTTAAACATGGTTGTCACACATTGCATTCAAGTACTTTGGCAACAGCGGCCGGTTTCACTACTACACCAGTAGACTGCACCACACAAATTAACTGTAGTTATCTATTTAGACAAAAAGCCTATCGTCGCATGGAAGATGCGTATTATAACTATCTCACGGCTGGCTCTTCAATGCAAAAGCAGCAAGAATAATGCTGGAGCTCTACAGTCCTGTCTGTGTGTAATGTACTCATGTAACACTTACTGTACTCACTCCAGTGATCTCTCTACTACAGTCCTGCTTTTGTCTGTAGAGGACAACTTCTGCAGCCTCCCACTCACCCAATTTAAAAGGGAATTCGTCTACATTTAATAGGTCAAATGTAGTTTGTTTTTTTAACATCGGTCCATGAAGGATATGTGAACATGTGCAGAACATGTGCAGAACATGTGCAGCTCTCAAATAAGGCTGCAAAGCTCATTTTACCAAACGTATCCTGTAGCAATGCATAAATTAATGATTTAATGAATAGTTACTAATTATATTGCTCATGAATGTAAATGTTTCCTGATATTCCAGTAATTTTCCTTATTGATAAATGTCTCTACACTGTTTCTTGTCTCTGACATAAGATAGTGTTGTTGGGTCTAATAGAATGTATGGACTAGAATCTAAATTATTAGTTGATTAATCGATCAGTTGATCAACGGGAAACTTATATTTTGATTAAATGTTTTTAGTCACATGTTTAAGTAAAAATGCCAAAAACTGACAAGGGGCTATATGAGCAATGTATATATTTTTTTTAATTATTGTTATCGATTGGTTTGGTATGCCCATCACAATTTCACAGAGCCCAAGGTGACGTCTTCAAATTGTTTTTAGTCACATGTTTAAGTAAAAATGCGAAAAACAGACATTTGAAGACGTCACCTTGGGCTCTGTGAAATTAGTGATGGACATTTTTTCACAATTTTCTGGTATTTTATAGACAAAACCAATCCATAAAACAATAATTAAAAAAATATATATATTGCTCATATAGCCCCTTGTTGCATTTTCTTCTGTTGACATTTTTCTGGCTCTGTTGCAGAAAGATAACAGCCCCAATCTTTATTGCAACAGGTCAACACTGGTCGATGTTTGCACCACCAGGCTTATGTATGTAGGCAGCAATTCCTAGGATTGGAACCAGACTAAGGATAATGCGAGGTTAAGATTCAGGAATAACTGCTCTCTGATTAAAAAAGAAGAAGAAAAAAAAAGAGTTCTTGATTACAAGAGGCACTCCAAATATTAAGCTTCTTCAAGTGTCGGGCAATCCAAACAGATCACATCTCAAGTGTGTCAGGTGTCTGAAAACAATCTCCAAATGGATACGTTTCTGCAGATCCTTCAGCTAGAGCATGCCTAATGCATCTGGCGAATACTGCTGATGCTTGCCAGCAGTGAGCCAGATACACTATCTGCTTCACATTAACCACCCTCTGCGTTCCCAATGTCTATTGACCCAGTAGTATTATAAACCTACAGGTAGGTTCTGAAAGAGCGTGTTATCAAGTGATGAGTGTTCCCAGCAAAGACACACAACAGAGAGCATTGCTATCCTGTTGCACAGTAGGAACACTGCGGTATAATGTGCATATAATTCGCACACACGTGCACACACATAAAGCTCCAACTGCTGTGCTCTGGCTGGAGGGCATGCTGGGACATGGGGCCCTGTTACAGCGGCAGATACGGCAGTATTGATGGCTAATGAATGTATACAGTAGATCCCCCCCTTGGTAATACTTGATTACAACCTCCAGAGTCTCTCTCTAGATCTACAGCACATAGAATGATTAATATTCATTATATGACTCCTCCATTGCCTGCACATGCCCCCCTCTGTATCCACTGGGACCTACACACCCTGACACTAACAATATACCCATTTACACACAGCCGGATTGATGCAATGCGTACTCGACTGTATGCTGTGCTAAGGTTAAGGTGTCTGACTCAAGGGCAATGTGGTGTAGCGGTGGCAGGTATCGTCCCGCTGGGAATCCAGCAGCGTCGTCATGTATTCAGACCCCCAGCTGGTAAATACACATTTAATGCTACGGAGTCAGCAGGGGCGAGAAGTGTGCACAGAATACACAATCACTTCAAGTGATTTACTTTAAAGCAGCGAAGGTGTGAGGGACTGGAAGGAAGAGTCAGCACATGAAGACTGTGCACTGCCGTACACTATATGAAAGTTCTAAACTCCTGTGAGGACGATTGATTCAAGGCATTCTTTTAAAGATATTGCAGAGATATAATTTTAAAGATGGAACATTTGATGAAGGCTGTATTTTGCCATTGTGTCTCACTGTTTTCTACATACATAAATAAATATTATATATATATATATATATATAAATAGTGTAAACTGTAATAATATATAAATATGTGGATGTGTGGAATAAACAGGTGAGTGTACTTTGAACATATGTTCTGATGTGTTGTTTAGAACAGTGTCATTTAGTTGAAATCAATATAATTAAGAATATTTTTCTGATATCAACATACATCATAATATGACAGAAATCTGGAAAGCCCAATATAAATGAGGCATTATGTCATATAACGGTTTAAATGTTTAATTATATTGAATTATTGCACTAAATTCACTTACACTTTGTGGTAAACATTTGGTTTTGATGTCAGTTGCTCAGTTTTAAAACCTGTATTATTGATTTTGTGGCAACTTGGGGGCAGCGCAACATGTCAAAGACAACATTGACATATTATCACAGTAGACAGTTAATGACAAATGTGTATGCAAACAGCTGGCTTTTTCCACATCCAGCACATCAATATAAATCAGATGTTCACCTCATTTTCTCCCTGAAAAGACACCACAAGCTGTGAGAGTCAACCAAAACTGAATTTGTTAGCCATCAAACCAAAACAATCGGCTGAAAGATGATAAAATGTTTCTTCACATTGAAGGAAGCTCAGATGATTATTCTCTGTTTATGTGTCACTAGAAATGGCCCCCTTCACATTAAACATGTCATTTTTCATTATGAATTTAAAAAAATATATTGATTTGTGAAGCTTTAAGGGCAAAAGCACTTTTGTAATCTCAGCATTTTCTGCTGACATTCAACAGTCGCACAGGAGAGCATGGATACTAATTTCCCCACCGACAATAAACGGCATGTCTTGTTGCACTGCACCCACAAAACATCATGTCTATTGAGTAAGGGAAATAATGCTCCCCTTTTTTTTGCCTGGAGAAACTCACTCTATTGCAGTTACTATGCTGTTGCTATCATTATCTATGTTCCACTATCCTCCCACACAAATTGAATGCAACAAGTTCACTCCTGTTCTCTGGGGGTTGTTCAAATGTATTGTGGGAAATATATGGAAAAGCCAAAGCAGAGTTCGATAAGGCAGTTTGAGTAAGAGTGGGTACGCCAACATGTAGCTTGCACACAATAACCCCCAGAAAGCATTGAACATCACAGACAGTGAGTTTATCCAAGGTAAGGCGTTTCCATAAACCCCAAATATTTGAAATTTTACACCCAATGAGATTTATATGATTTAATGGAATCTTCTCACTTCAACCTTTACATATTCAGCAATATTTACCTTACAGAGCAACTCGAGACTGTCTGCTTGATGACACTGCAGATTAAGGTCTTCTGCTTTCTTGCTTTGTGAGATGTGAGGTGCTTGTACATTATGTTAAAGCTGCAGCAGGCTGAGTTTCAAAACTGAGTGGTGTTCAACAGCTTTAGGTATGTCTTCAGGAGCTCCAAATCATAATTTAGCTCCTTTTATGTTATTATCAACGCATTATTCCTACTTTATGTAAGATATGCCTTGTAATTGTGCCTTGTAATGTCTCTAAACATCAACCAGGATGTGTTATGGTGTGCTTACATTTTCTGCTTTTCTTATTCCCAGAAAGCAAAAACTTTGCAATCAATTTCAAAGCAGGTGATCCACGACACCCACACAACAAGCACACAAATGTGCCTGAACACGTGCATTGTAAGCATACAAAAGAGCACTTACACTCAAAGTTACACTTACAAACACTTGAACAAGTACTAATAGCTTGCATGCACCGGCGGAACCAGTTGTTTGTAGAATTGATTTCTTATTTAATTACCAGACAAGCAAATTAGTTTAAACTTGAAATCCCAGAGCCACTCAAGGGGAATTAAAGTGTTTTCAGTAGAGAGGAAAATGAAATGTTCTTTTCATTGTGAGTATTTATGTCACTGAAAGGTAGGCTTTGCGCCTCTATCCAGGTTTATCTGCTGAGTGTACACAGCATCTCCCCATAGAGAATAGTGCTTCATCACTCCTTTAATGCATCCCCTACATAGTGAGAACATATATTTTTGATGCTGCACCTTTTGGAAACGGCATCTAAATTCTAAAGCTGGTTTGTCACTGTGTGAAAAAGGATAATGATGCCATCAGTGGAAATGGTGCCTTCAGGGACAGAACGGATGCATGAGTTAGATTAAATGGAAATTGAGGAAAACACAAAGAAAATGTCTTGGGTTTGCTTTTTCATCAGTTTGCTTATGATAATTCTGCCCAAGTCATTTTGTAAAAGTCGCACAGTGTTGTAGACTGTAAAGGTTTGTAATCACATCAAATAAAATGGTTAAACTACAAAATGTATTTAAAATGTGCAGCTGTGATTTTTCCAGGTGGTTCTATTTGTCCTCGCTTTTAAACAATACAGATAACTGTGTTCTCCAGACTATATAAGTATCTACCAGCATAATTAGCCTAGAATGAGTCACCCTGTTGCCCAACACAAATTAAGCAACTTTTGCATCATGGCCTTTGTCTATTTCAAATCTTTCCCACATGAGAAGGCAAGGCCCACCACATTCCCAGCCCTCCTTGATCTCTCCAACTTAAAAATATAATAAGCACTATACTATATTACTCATCTGTGGCCTTCATGACACACAGCTGGCCTGCAAGTTTTACATTTGTTCACATGTTTGTGCATGGAGGGTCATGTCTTTCCGAAACCCAACAACGCAAGAGAAAAAGTGTAAAAAAGGATTAAATTGTGTGTTTATCTGCTTTAACATAAATTGCAATCATTAACATATCCGGCTATCGAGCTGAGCACCTAGCCTACAGCTGTTCGAAAGTATACCTGCAAGGCCAAAGAACATATCATCTCATCCAAAGAGGTGATATTTTATTTTAGCTTTAGCATATGTCTCTTAGCAAGATATCATGTATGCAGCCATCAAGTGCATATTCAAGACTTATTCACAATATTCTCCTTTTGATTCAAGTCAGCTGGAAACAAAGTAATTCACAGACTGTGTTTTCAAGCAACCCATGGCGCTAGCTTTAGCTTCATTAGCTAGCTAGCTACAGCTGATAAATTCAGCCAGCGACAAGCCTGCCTTTGCTTTCCTCTATTTGAAATCAAGGGCCCAATTGTTTAAAAAAAGGACTAAGAATTTCATATGGTAAATCTACTAGAGTTGTCATTGTACACTGAATATGTGCGGCGCAAGAATGGAAAGCTTGACAGGCAGCAACAGTAACTAAGGGAGAGGCAGGGCTTATCAAACAGTCACATTTAGATCTAACATGAGTGTACATCATTTAAAACGTATTGAGGAAATACATCACTTTTTGAAAGCATCTCTTCTGTTTCATGCAGTACCACCTTACCACCACAGAACTGCTCACAGCTGGTAGAAGAGCAGAAACCTGATAGAGAGAAATAAGATCCCATTACTACACTCACAAAGGGAAATAAAAGTTGTCAGTGTTTCTGAGCCAATGGCGCCATGTGAGTGTCATCATGTCTCACCAATAGCTCTCAGGGTTGCTTTTGTGAGAGACATGGAAAAGGGAAAGCGCTGAGTGGAATACATTGCGACCTCTTCCTTATTGTGAGCCCCACTTCCCTGCGACATCACTGCTGTCGAGTCATCACATTTCAGCGGAAAATGAGATTCGCTGTGCCACGAAGACTGATGATCCCCTTTAACCTCAACTACTGAAGTACCCCGTTCCAGAATAGCAACCAAGCCTTTTTGTCTCTGCTCTTTGAAGGCCTCTCGTATCTTATGTTTAAGTGCTGTTGACTTTGAACATGCCCTGTCCAAATAGGCCGTTGTATCATCTGAGCGTCTTGAGGGGGATGGTTTCCTTCAAGTATGCTCAAAGTGCCCTCCACAAGCATATCCCAAGGGCAAATTGGATAGCACTGTGGTAATAGACTTGCTTTATTCACTTGAGCGGTATATCATTGGCTTAGGAGCTTGTCCTAGAATCAGGAACGCTAATTTCACTCTGTCTGGTAGCTTTGGTTACATTGCATGGAGAGTTTACAAGCGACTACACATCTAAAGGTGATATCATGGTTGAGTAAGCAGGTCAAACATATACTGTGATACTGAGAAAGCCAGGGGCCAAATGTACAGTACGTCATTACACATTACCAGGTATTTATAAAGGAAGAATGTGCACACCTCATGCATACAACCGCAAGTGTTACATAATGTAGTGGAGACATTATTTGTTAAATATTAAAACCGCAGTCTACACATTAATAATGCCAACGAGGCATTGGAGACATTCTTTTATTTACCAGTGTTTGTTATTTTGAATTTATCTGTAATTGTAAAGTCTGTTTTGTGATATAAAGTATTCTGACGATTGAAGGTGATGACTGAGATACAGGTCCATGTGATAAATCCATGATAATACAAGAACTAAAACAGCCACAGCTATTCATATTGACAGCTGCTCTGGTTGTTTCTAGGACTTAGACAATACAACACACAAGTCGTGTTCCTCTTTTCTGTTCATTGACAAGTCTGACTGGTGGAGAAGAGTATTGGTATTGATAAGCAAACCGATGATTATCTAACTGTGGCGGTGAGTCATGCAAGAAATGTGCACCATGGTGATCAAAGTTGATGTTTAATGTTGACGCCGACCATTTTATCTTCCCAGAGAATCCACCTTTGTTTTTATTTCCGCTGTTTACATTCCTCCTGATGCAAATTTAAAAAATGCAGCACAGAAAGCACTTCTGTTTTTGCTCTGTTGTGTTTTGTCGTGTTTTTCTTGTGTAACAAAAGTGGACGAGGCTACAACTGCATTTTGTTGTGCAACCCTGTGTCCGTAACTTAATCCAGACCAGCGTGTGTAGAATAATTGATGAGCTCCACACACCATCAAAGTTTGATACATTTATTGAACAGCTATCGCTCGTTCAAGTGACCTTCATTATGCGTTTCATACGGAGGAATTTATATGAAATGCTTGAAGGTTCCTTCCCGAGATGTAGTTTGTAGATGTAACTTTGGGAGAGGAGATCCGGCTCATGCAGTGTATCTAGTTTCACATATATTAAGATTTATAACACAACCAAGCATACAAGCAGGCTTATAAATATAACCAAAAAGAGTGGATGCATATTTTTCTTTGTGTTTTTTGTTTGAAATGTGAACATGCACAGAGTTTAATGCATTTGGCATTTTATTCTTATAAGTAGATTACCATATTGCTATACATTGTTGGTTTTTTCTGTATGTGCAAAGTTAAGTGCCCACATTCTTACACATCCAAGAAAATATCAGCTAAATTACAACAGAATATTTTAGTTAAGATGTATTTTCTTTCTATTTTGAGAACAGACTAATTCACAGCTCCGAGTCAAACGGTCTCAGAGGTTCATGTAACCAATTTAGCAACACAAATAAGATTATGAATATAACCAGCAGCCAGGTTTGTGCAGGTAAACATAGCCGCTTGTTTGTTTGTGAATTTTCGAGGGGAGGAGAGTTTCTTAGGGAGTGAAAGATTAAGAGAAAGAGATATGAAGAGGAAGAGAATATCATGGTCTAAAATACAGAGAGAAAGTGAAAGAATGGAAGAATCTCATAGAGACACAAATACAAAAACAATTCTCTGCGAACACAATGCTGGATGGCGTGCTCCAGCTAAATAAATTATCACGGGGGCTATTTTTAAGCTGAAGTGTAAATGCAGTAATCCTTGGAGCAGGAGCTGCGAAGAGCCAACGCACAGAAGCCACATCAGGGAATACAGCTCTGCTTTTCTCATTCCCGCCTGCCCCAGTCTCTCTCTTTTTCTCTCTCTCACACACACACACACACACACACACACACACACACACACACACATTCTCCACTCCCGGCACCTTTATCTTTCCTCGCTTTATCCGTTTCCCTCTTCGTTTTTCTCTTTCTTTTCTCCCCTGCCTTTCATATGGTAAAAGCCTTCTTTCTGTGTCAGAGTATTTTGCTTATCACCGAGACCTCTATGGGGATTCCACTGAGTTCTATTGTAATAAACAATAACAGACTTTTGAACAAGACGGGGAGGGGAAACATATAAGTGACACGCAAAGGAGAAGCAGTCAGAGGATATTAGGCCACAGTGGGTCATTCTGTAACTTGCAAACAAATCTTTCTTAGCGGATGTTATAATAAGGATTTTATTGTCTGGTCCCTGTGGGAGAATGTTGTCAGGCCGAGGGGAAGTTTCTGTAAGAAGTCATAGTTCCTTGGGTGTTTTGGTACGGGAGATGAGAACCTTTTCTGTTAAATAGCACATAATGGGATGTCGTTAATCACCAGCGCTGGCTGAGGTTTCACAAGGTTAATGACGACGTAGCTAAGCTCTCGACTGTGTCCCATTCCTCAGGTATTTATCAGTGTCAGCAGGAACCTGAGACCTGGGGGAAGTTCATAGTTCTCTCACTCACTGTGTCCACGTGTCTTTACCTCGTCTTCTCTCTTCGTCTCTCTTTCTCACTCTTTTCCTCTGTGTAATACTCTTGAGAGAATGAAAAAGAAAGTATAGCCTTGGGATTGTTAATATGGATAGAAATCTTCTACCATTAAATATTTAAATACTACATTGCGATATCAAGGGCTGCAACCAAATCATTTTAAACAATTTTGTTAACAAAATCTAAGACTAAATTTGTTCGTCAGCGACCTTTTTTACCACGACTAAGACGAGACGACGAGGAGACGTCTCAGACATCAGTCTTCTCACTGTAGCCTTTACATCATCATGTCGCCTAAAGCTAGCATAGCATATACAAACAATTTTTTTTGTTGTACTTTCTTGCTTAAAGTTAGATGAGAAAATAGATGCATGTCTCATATCTGTGCAGTAAATATGATATATATTTGGCCTGTGAGCTTAGCTTTGCAAAAAGATTTGAAACAGGGGAAAACATCTAGCTCTGTCTAAAGGTGACTTATTCCACCTACCAGCACCTCTAACGCTCACTATTAACACGTTAACCCAAGTGTCAAAACAACATGCTTTGGGTTTTTTAATGTGCCAGATTTCTTGACTTCCAGGATAGACTTCCATCTATCATCTAAGCTCTCTGCAAGACAGCAAATATGCATTTTTCCCAAACTGTTGACCTATTTCTTTAATTCTCAGATCTCAGTTAATATTTCTACAACAGGTAACAACATGCTGTTTACTGCTGCTGTATTCAGTCAACAAGAACTGGAATATAAAATGTAGAATCATAGCTACTTCTTGTGTTTATCATGATGAAATACTCAAACCTCGGTCATGTTTTCAAACGAGTAACTACAAAAAGTGTTGCTAAAGCCTTGGGCTAATCGCACCAGTAATGTCAGCGTAGTAAAACTAAGGATTTCCTGTTGAACACCATGAATCATCTGAAGGCAGATCTCCAGAAATGTCCACACGTACAAACCGTGGTTTTACCCACGTAGACGTGCACACAAATATAGATACATGCCGACATCAGCATACATGCGCTGTAATAAATGAGGGGCTTGTTTTCACTGTTCCACTTTTAACTCCTTTGCATCGCCATCTTCAAGCCCTGAAGGCCATGACAGCTATGTGTCTGGAGTGATATCCTGCATGATAGAGCAGCACAGTAAAGAAATATTACTGAGCTCAGTTTGACAGTCCCCTGCTGAGCAACTAAAGGAAGCCGAGGCATAGAGGCAAGGTCTCTGTCTGTCTGTCTGTCTGTGTGTGTGTGTGTGTGTGTGTGTGTGTGTGTGTGTGTGTGTGTGTGTGTGTGTGTGTGTGTATGTGTGTGTGTTGGCAGGTGGCACTGGAAAAAGGCGCAGGAGCAAACAAATCCAACTTGACACACAGCTAGAATACCAAAATACAATCACTTTATGAACTACCATTCCTGTCTCTTGCCTTGCATAAAATATACTTATTTACTTAACCTCACTGGGTTACGCTGATGAGAAGTGCGGGCTTTAAAGAGATAGACGGAGAGAAGGAGAGGGGAAAAACTTCACGTCAGTTGTTTATGTTGTTGAAATCAGGGCAGGAAAACAAGCAGGCGTGCTCGCTCGGATTCGCAGAATAAGATGACCTATTTTGAAGACGCGCTGGAAGACGAGGCTCTCTAAACCTTATCAGCACACCACAGAGGCTCACAACTACATATATTGTGTGCATACATGTATCAGTTGCCCTTCCAAATTGTCTTTCACTGAGATAAATTTGCGATGTGGCCGGACTCCATGACCCCTGCGCTGAGTTAGATGGACAGTAGACATTAAACATAAATCAATATATGAATCAATAACAAGCATTCTTCTATTAGTGCAAAGATTTTACCATGTGGCCTTCTTCAGTTTGGTCTGTTGGTAAGTCGTCATTGTCCAGACCACCAGAGTGTGAGTCATAAAGAAAACTAATTACTGAACCACATGAGAGTATATTATTATTATTAGCCAGACCGAGGTGATCATTAACTAATGACAGTGTGTCTCGAATGTCACTGGTGTCAAGTTATGATTTGTATTTATGTTTGAATGTTTGCCTTTATTGCTGTTTCAAATGTTGGGGCTCATGCTAAATACTTTTGACCTTGGCTGACTTTGCATCTTTCACATCCATCCCAGTATCCTCATGTGCATTTTGGAATATTCTGCATCTGACCAATTACGTCCAATGCCAATATTCAGTGGAGGAAATAGCAGAAGTTAGTGTTTTGTTACAGACCTGCAATCAACGTCAGCTTTAGTTATCTTACCTTAGTCTTCAACTGATATTAACCATGCAGTGGTTGCCTTGTGGAGATATTGTTGGAAGCAACAATTCTCCAAACTCAGAATCATACCAACATTCTTGTTTGCACCATTGTGATGACAGTAGTATGTGTCCTCGTGTAAATAAGCTGTTACACCCTCAAAGATGTTTAATGGAACCAACCATTACATTTGTTTCTCTCTTGTGAAATCTCTTTCCTCTGCAGGCCTCTACTATACACTTCTCCTTCCCTTTTTCTTCCTCTTTATCTCCTCACAGACTCTTCCCACAATCGCAAAGGGGTGACACCTTTGACACAACCACGCGTGTATTTTTGTGCTCTCACTCTGTGCATAGATTCTGTAAACCGTGTCCGACCACGCCTGGTGAAGTATCCATATCTCTGCTCACTTTTTGCCCTCTCCATATTGTGGATCTCTCTCTTAGGACAGACGGTAAGCCTGAGAGAACTCTTACTGCTTCAGTCCTCTAAAAATTCTTCAAATGAAACAATCAGAGAAAGAAAATGCAATCTTTCTTTGAACTGCTCACAACTCATGTCCTCACTAAGGCCATAACCTGTGACGAGCGGTCTTACGCTTCATTGTAAAGGGTCACAAGTCAAAGAGTTTGGCAACTGCTGCGCTAAAGAAGGAGTGTTGGCTGAGTAACTTTTTCTTCTGATCATCTATTTTGTACATTTCTGACATGTTGGTGGTGATTTAATGGTCGTGAGGCGTGTCAGTTTTGCAGTGTGTGTGAACTTTGTTTCTGGCATCTAGAGCTCCAGAGTATCACCACGTATAAAAAGAAGGACTTGCTACCTCGCAAAACAAGAGTGAGTATTGTCCAGCCACATCCTAGTTTGATAACTAAGATCAGGGAGTCTTGACTCTTCTGTCTTCATCTTTCAGTTTTCCTGAAGGCCAGGATTTTCACTGTGACGTGTGTTCCTTTAATACAATACGTGAAGGTATCCAAGCTTTATCTCTTATTGTTAACAAGTCCCATAATCAGACCAAAACCAATAATGTGTTCATCTCTCAATACGTAACAAACACAAGACATTACATTACAGGTCATTTAGCAGACGCTCTTACAGTGAACTAAGTACAGGGACAGTCTCCCTGGAGCAGCTCAGGGTTAAGTGCCTTGCTCAGGGGTACAATGGTGGCAGCCTGGTATTGAACTCCTGACCTTCTAGTGTTTTGTTTGGAAGGCGTACCACTAGACCATCACCACCCAAAGACATGTTTTAAGGATCTTCAGGTAACAAATGTATCGTTTAAAAAAAGTCTCAATGATTTTCTAATACGGCAGCAGAAGATGCTTAAACAGGAAGAAATAGGGCATCTGTTGGACTATCAACTACAGAAAAATACACATCTGTTGCATTAGTGAGTATCTGTTAGATCAACTATCAAATAATAAATGACCCTGCCTCCAAGAAGAAGAATAAGGCTTTGGCTACACAAGCAATACTTGTTAGCGGCATGTCGGTTTGGCATTTGTTGACAAAAAGAAAAGTATATATTACCCTTTAAATACACATGTAAAGGTTTCCACTAGTTCATCTGTCAGGGAGGCCCCGGCAGGTAAAGCCTGGATCCAGCCAATAGAACAGATACTTCAAAGCGACACGGACATAATCAGTGCAAATGCGTCTCCTTCCGCGTTTTTACTACGAGACACGGCACACAGCAGAGAGGTGGCAGATGCGGCCGCACGCTGAGGTGTGCTCTGATTAAACAAGCAAGACAGGTCTGATTACGAATGCATGAAAAGAGAAAAGGGGGGAGAAAAAGATATGAAGAAAGGAATGAAGCATGGCAGGAGAGATGTTGATGATCCGGACTACGTGTGTCTCTAAAACAAAAAGCAAAAAGAAGCTGCTCATCTGTTAATACTGGCAAATCACATTCATCATTCGCACCAGTGGCACAGGAGACTGAGCCACTGCAGGAGCACTGTTTGTGTGTATGTGTGTAGGATGTGCGTGCAAGCATTCATGTGTGAACGTATGGGTATGAGACCGAATCCTTGTGTGAATTACACTGCGGAAGAAGTACATTAATAATAGATCAACTCTCCCTTTGTTTGGGACGTAAACGTGATGAGTGGGCCTTGTAATTGGTTAGTTTAATAACTGACAAACCGAGTGTGCTGTGCCTCTCATTCACGCACGCACACTCGCACACACACACACACACACACACACACACACACACACACACACACACACACACACACACACACACACAAGCAATTACGCACCACAGAAACATGCCGAAATTGTAATTCTCTCACAGACGCTGGAACACACACACACACACACACACACACACACACACACCGCCACACGTCAGGGAGGCATTCAAACTCTGGCCTGTTTAATTTAGGTTTGGCAGATTATAGTAATTATGTTAAAGAAAATAGTTTTTCCCGAGAAATTTGCCCTTTTCTGTCCTTGGAAACTGGAACAGTGCTGGCTGAAGGATGATCATATTCATATTTGTTTTCTGGTACTCAACCGACTTGAGAACTATGTTCACATAAAGGTTGTGAAAGCATCCACAATTTATTGCTTTGCATGGTTTTTATGGCAACAATAAACTGTTTGATCATCCAAACCACACGCATAACCGCCAGCTATCCTTTATATTAAGGTACAGAGCATGTGTAATATGTGTCTTCGTGTGTTTGTGTTTGTGGCAGCCAAGAGAAGCGTAGTGACGCCGACATAAATTGGAAATACAGAGTATGTCATTGAACTGCGCCTCTAGGCCTGCTCTCTGCTCAGCAGTGTCTCAGAACAGCATGTGTGATGGAGATAGTCGATGTAAACTACCCATGAAATTAAGATTCAGAACAGACTCTTCTGTGTTTGTGTGACGGTGTAAATGTAGCTGTTCACGTGACGATGCAAACTATCCTTGAAATTAAGGTGTAGAGACCAGGAGACATTCCTGTGTGTGTGTGTGTGTGTGTGTGTGTGTGTGTGTGTGTGTGTGTGTGTGTGTGGGGTGGGGGGGGGAGCCGATAGCCGAGCTCTGAGTAGTCTCACCATTCTCCAGAGACGGGGGTGGGGGGGGGGGGATTTGAAGAATCTTTCCAACATGCTGACAGCTTGTCAAGGCCCTCCTACGACTGTAATGAATTTCAGCTTTTTGTGGTGTGTGGTCCGCTGCACTGATGAGCCCTGGCAATAATACAGTTAACAAGAAGCAAGGGTTGTCTGTGTGTGTGTGTGTCTGTGTCTGTGTGTGTGTGTGTGTGTGTGTGTGTCTGTGTGTGTCTGTGTGTGTGCGTGCGTGTGCTCTGACATGGTGTTCACATGCTTTTGAGTAGAAATGGCTTGATGAATTGCAGTGTTTGCCAATAATAATGACAAATGTTACATGGCTGAATTGGCGTGACTGTTGTTGCGTGTGTGTGAGTTTATGTAATAATAGACAAGCGGTGTTTACGTACCGTACTTCAGCACAATTGTGATGTATCCCTGTTTTATGCTGCTTTATACTTCCTCCCAGCTGCAGTTCAGAGGGAAAAATGTTCCTTTCTTTCTGACAACGAGACAAATAGAACAACAGCATCAGTCGTTTCAGCGAGTGGACGTAAACAACATATGTTTACGTCTAGGTGTAGAAACCCATAGCTACTATGAACGGAGTAAAAGAGGAAGTGAGGTGACGGTATTATAGAGAAAGTCCACGTTTAAAGGTGGATGAGTCATCAAAACATGAGACACGGAGAGCGCCGTTCGTCTCCTGTTTTCTGTTTTTATAAAGTGTGACTTTGACTAAATGTTTATTATTGTAACAATGATGACGAAGCTCCCCTAACCTTGGCGAAGTAGTGATGTTAACCTAAAACATGATCCTCTTTGGCTTGTGCCCCCCTCACATAATAAAGTGTACTGCGGCCTCTTGTCACACTTCCGATATCTATGAGTTGTTAGCAGTAAATGGCAATTTCCCCTTTTAACTTCTCACATGGTTTAATTTTAATAATCATTTGAAGCTACTTACACATTGATGCAACAGTATTATGAATCTATTAATGAAATATATAATGACATATCCGTCGCAGGTGTCATTTCTCTGCTGTATCTTTTACTTTAACACTGTAAATACACTTTGCTGATTTAAAATGCAGGACTTTTATTTATTTTATTTATTTAGTATTTTTACATTTTTATGGTATTAATACTTGTACTTAAAAAACTTGAAAAATGTATCCTCCGACTTTTCTAACCGCAAATTAAAAACCTTCAACGTGAATTTTCACCTCCAGCAGTCAAAAAGAATAATACATAGAAAAATCGCAAACTAGTTTCCTCCCACCAAGCTCTGCATCCACACACACACACACACACACACACACACACACACACACACACACACACACACCCACACACACCAAGCTGTTGTTAGAGTCGGGCTGGCATGTATCTTTGTGCCTTGTCATCACATGCTTCGACTGAGCTCTAAATGTCACTTGTCTCTCTCCGCTTCATCTGCCTGACTCATCCTCCTTGTCTTCACCCTGCATTTGAAGTGTGTGTGTGTGTGTGTGTGTGTGTGTGTGTGTGTGTGTGTGTGTGTGTG
Organism: Cottoperca gobio; assembly: GCF_900634415.1. Lineage (NCBI taxonomy): Eukaryota > Metazoa > Chordata > Actinopteri > Perciformes > Bovichtidae > Cottoperca > Cottoperca gobio. The sequence goes on along the minus strand of NC_041365.1, from coordinate 11,834,033 downwards.
TGTGTGTGTGTGTGTGTGTGTGTGTGTGTCACTGACATGTGCTGGTGTGTATGCGTTTGATGGACACACCGCTGCCCTCCACCTCCCTTTGTACGGTGCCTGCAAGCACAATGATGCTCCCTGCATTGATTTTTCTTGTGCCATTTTATAATTATGTCCCTTCTCTTTTTATTCATCCTCCCTCCCTCTTTCTCCCTTTATCCTGTCTCTCTTATCTCCCCTCTCTCTCTTCTATTTTTTTCTAATTCCATCCCCCTGATCCATTTTTATGCCTCACTGTGCCCATGCTTGTTATCTCGGCCTTTTCTCTTTCTTTTCCTGTTTGATCTCAACTTCTTAATTTCCTCTCTCATCTACGTCACTCCGCTTGGTTTAGTTTTGCACCTCCCCCCCCTCCCGCTCTTTCTATGATTGTTTCTCTTTTTGCTCTTCTTTCTTCTTATTTTTCTCTTTTTTTGCCATTTCAGATATTTTTCAACCTCTTCCTCTTTCCAAAGAGCATCATTTCTCTCCATTTCACACCCTAAAAAACCCTCTTTTCTGATATTTTCTCTCATTAATTTTCTGTCTTTTTTCTGCAGCTTCTCTGGAGTGCACTCCATCTTCACCATAGAGGAGGACTACCCAGTCACAAAAGGACACTGACGCCCACCGCCTTTCCCCTAATACATTCCACCCAATAGGTGACCCCCAGACTTCTTCGTGGAACAATCTCAGCTCTCCATCCCACACCTTTGGTCTCCGTCTTCGTCCGATCCTAAAAAAAAACTCTTCTTCCAAGGCGCTCTTGAGAAGCTTCCAGAAGTTCTGACTCGCAGTCCAAACAATTCCTCACAGCTTCCTGGAATCTGACCAATAGTTTCCATTTCAGACGTCCCATATCCATTCATTTCTGACCTTTGCAGCCAGACCTCCACTAGACCTCTCACGCTATAACTCCAACACTCCTCTCAGAATCACTTCACTCCCTCAAGATCCACGTCGACAGCCAAGCCCTTCCGATAACTAATCTGCCCGGAATTCAACCCTTGACTTGGCTTGCTTTCCTGAAAGCATTTAAACACAAAGCAGCATTGCGTTGTGATTGGATGACAGTTTCAAGAAACCTACCCTACCCTTACAGTAAAAAGTGACACCAATAATCCACTTCTTCATTCAAATGCAGTCTCTTGGTTTGTGGCATGTCAGCGCCTTCATCGTAGCACCTAAATGTGTACTTTCTTCCATGAGTACTAGTTGTGGTGCACTGCTGACCCCGGCTCTACCCTACTAAGGACTTTCAGTAGTTGCAACGTAATGACTATCCACAAGACCGCTACTATACACTTTTTTTCTTCCTCTTTATCTCCTCACAGACTCTTCCCACAATCGCAAAGGGGTGACACCTTTGACACAACCATGCGTGTATTTTTGTGCTCTCACTCTGTGCATAGATTCTGTAAACCGTGTCCGACCACGCCTGGTGAAGTATCCATATCTCTGCTCACTTTTAGCCCTCTCCATATTGTGGATCTCTCTCTTAGAATAGACAGTAAGCCTGAGAGAACTTCACTGTGAAGGCAACCAACAGTTAGGGAACAAACACTGAACCTGGCATCACATTAGGTACTGTTAAGTTGGCTCCTCCGAAATGAACGACATCGTTGTGAAAAGTGATCTGGAGGAGATGAAGCAAAACCTGGTAGGTGGGGGGGAATGGTATCTACTGAAGGAAATTCCCTTGGTATCCCCTAAAAGAACTGTGCTAGTAGGTAAACCGCTAAAAAACTAAAAGGGATTGGCTGAAAGGAGAAAAAAGGGAGCAGGCACAGCAAGAGGGCTTCGAGAACCAAGAGATGCTACGACTTGAAACTCTTTACGGCTAATGAGGAGAGAAAAAGAAGAAAAGACATCACAGATAACAAAAAAAAATAAGCTTTTTCATTACCTCTCCTCTGTATCGCTGACTCTTTTATAGCTTTGTCTTCTTTCCATCTCACAGCTTGAAACTATTTTTAGATGAGATGTATTGGAAGTAGTGTAGAAAGGAGACGTGCTGTGCGCAAAAGCTCATCATGGAAATGTTGTCTGTCATTCTATTAGGAAGATACACTGTATTCTATTTATCTCTGGTGAGAAACTCTAAATCTCTGCTGTCAATGTGAATAATGGCCACTCACTGTTGATATTATATGTATTTTAACTGCACTTAAAAGCACATGTGTCTGTCACGAAACATAACGGCTGTTATTTGGACCATCGTCATCTCCTTCACCATGCCTCTGAGTGTAAATACAAAATACTGTAGCCATTTAATGACCTCTCAATATCAGATTTGGATTTCAGTGCACTGGAGTGATATTCATCAAAAGCTCACATCCATGCCAGTGTAGCATGATCTGGTAACAACATATTTCTCTTCCTGGATGGGAGCTGTCAATCAGAGGAGCATAAAATAGCTGCTGCGGTTAGAGCTGGGAGAATAAAAGGGGGTCAGCGCCTGCCCCCGAGAGCCATTGGGTTTTAATGGGATTCCATTTGTACACGGGTCCCTCTGTGTCCAGCTATTCATTGTTTGGATAGCAGCTGTAGCCTAATGTGGCCAAGACCCGTGAGCAGATTGAATAGTATTGATCAGTTCTTCAGGACATACAGTTAGTCCTCCAGGACTACAAAAGCCGCAAGGAGTGTGTGTGTGTGTGTGTGTGTGTGTGTGTGTGTGTGTGTGTGTGTGTGTGTGTGTGTGTGTGTGTGTGTGTGTGTGTGTGTGTGTGTGTGTGTGTGTGTGTGTGTGTGTCTGTGTGTGTGTATGTGTGCTGACAGTTGCATAGGAATGGAGTTGTTCGGGCTAAAACACAAGTGGCTATTTCATGGTCGGGTGGATATGCCGTGTCCATGTCTGTCAAGGCCACAAGAGAGAGGAAGGAGGGGGGGGGGTGCTGAAGCTTCTTTTAAGATAGGAAGCTGTCAATATGTGAACTGGGAGAAATGGTTTGCAGTGGTGAAAGGTTGGTGAGTATGAGACCTGGTTTAATGTATGCAAATGGATCTTGGCAGGAGCCCTTGACTCTGTGATGTATCTATTTTCATCAATATAATGAATTAATAATGAAGAAAAAAACTATATAAATGGCGTTGAAAGAAGAATATCTATTGACATCTCACTCGTGACAGTGGAATACATCTTCTCATCTCAATGAATATCTGTATGCTATATATGAATCTACCGCCAGCAGCCCGTTAGGTTAACTTAGCTTAGCATAAAGGCTGGAAAAAGGGGGAAACAGCTAGTTCGTATTCGTAGCAGCACCGCCTAAAGTTCATTAAGTAAAGAGTTATATCTCATTTGTTTAACTGTCATTTTTGCAGTTCAGTTTTTTTCATGACCTTGGTTTTGTCATGCACTTCTGGCCCAATATCTCTGATGATATCCTGGCAAAGGTTCATCAGCTTATTTGCTTTCTTGCCAAGAGTTATACAATAAAGTCCCTCCTTACCACTCTTCTATGTGTCCATTATATATAAAGCTACATCCAGCAGTCAGTTAGTTTAGCCATACAGAATGGCTCTGTCCAAAAGTAACAAAATCCGGCCACCTCTAAAGCTGTTAATCGGTACAAAAGTGGAATTCCCAAAATCTGGTGGGAAAAGATCACAAGGCTGACTCCTTGTGATCTTATGGATATCAACCACTTGCATTGAAGTTCATCATATTTTTGATTGTGGCCCTGTAAAAAAAAGAAAAGAAAAAGTTCTGTGTCTGTGTTCTCACTCCTTTGCAATTCTACACTTCAATGTGGCTGTAAAGGATTATTGAAAGTGTTTGTGTCCAAATGTATTCTGTCAAAGCCTCTTTAAAATTCATTTTTTACAAATTTCATGCAGATAGTCTAAACTTTGGGTCAAGGCCTAAATGTTCTTGCTGGCTCTCCACTACATAACAAATGTAGCAGTGTGTTTTAGTGATCCCAGGCTGCAGCACTGTAATAACCCTGGGTGTATGCAGTAAAATATTGATTCTGTATTGTTATTCTCCAGAGTGTGGGGAGCGAGGGAATAGATTCTCCTCCAGAGGCATGAGGAAACATTCTACAGTGTTTCTTGCTATGATATCCAGGTATAACCAGCTCGAGATCTGGCAACTGTGCCAAGGTGTCCAAGGACTTGTCTGAACTGGCTCAGCCTATAGTCTCCTAGGATTGGCACGTACTCATAGACGCTGATACACAGTGCACTATTACACAAGGGAACGGCAAGCTACACCTCACACGTTATTGCACAACAACTTTCCAACGTGCTGGCAAGCACGGGAAAAGCACACACACCCAGACTTACGTACACAAGCATACATATGGTGACACAATATACACACACACATTTCTCAACAAATCAGCCGTAAACACAGTCACAGCCGCTCACAGGTTTCACATGAGTTATGCATAAACAAATGTAGAAGCAAACATGTAAGCGACACCTGAAACACAATCCAAACGAGACAAGAAATCTACGATTAATTATTACTGCCGTGTTGACAGCATGTTTCGATTCTGTTCTGAGTGTTTTTGTAACCAACAGGCATGCAGACCAAGTCCCTACTCCCAATCTATCTACATACTGTATAAGGTGCCTAATGATGGATATTAATGATGATATTGGTATCATGATGAGTATATATAATAAACAGATTAATCTTCATGTATAATGTGTTTATTCTGTGAGTTATTGGCCAACTGGGATGTTGCAACACTTTTCTAAATCTGCTCAGTGTGTGTGTGTGTGTGTGTGTGTGTGTGTGTGTGTGTGTGTGTGAGACACTACACACAGCAGATGTAGACTGAGTTTGCAAAAGAGATTACATGATAGATGTGACAGAGGTGTGATGTCACAGTTTGGCCAGCCTCCATCGGGCCTCTGGATCCTGCAGAAGACGCTGTAGATCAACTGGAAATGAGTGTATGTGAGCATTCATAGTCATTTACAAAGGTGAAATGCGGCTGTTCTTTTTCCACTATGTCACAGACAACAGTAATAGCCAAAGCAGCGGAATGTGCACACTCATATCAATAATAAAGTCCTCGACCCTGGCTACAGACGATACTCTTCCTTGATTGGCTGCCAGATGTGTGTTACCTGGCATTTTTTACCTCTGCCTTGTCCATTATTTTTGTGTATTAGGATTTTATGTGTTTAGGCAATTGTAATATAGCCAGAGCCATGAGACTGTTAGTTTAACTTAGCCTAAAGACACAAAAGGAAAATGGCGAGCCTGGCAAAAACAAAACTGAAAGAAACGGTTGTTTTTACTGAAGGTTTAGTTGTGTGGGACTATTGGTCGCAAGCAGTAACACTAACGTTTTGTTAATTAAAACGGTTAATTGATGAGCTTTTGATTTGCTGGCGGCATAGATATGAGCCATGCTAGCTGTTTCCCCCTGTTTCCAGTCTTTATGCTAAGCTAATCTACCCGCCTGCTGGTTCCTGTAATCAGTGTTCTCCTTCAAGCCTGGGCAAGAAAGCAAATAACTGTTTCCTTAAGTGAACTGTTCCTTTAATAGTAAATTTATTATTGCTTTTTTATAGATCAGTAATGAGACAAGAGCTAGCTAAAAAGGCAGATGCTAGAGACAGATGTATAGAAGTCAAAGGGATTTGTCACTTTATAAACAATAAAGCCAATAGATAAAACAAATAAATGTTTTATATAGTATTACGGTACTAAATTGACTTAAAAGCACATAATGTTACATTTATGTGAAAATCTGCTTGTTTGAAAAAAAATACAGACTTAAAGGTTTTGTGCATCAACGGAGGAGACGGCCTTCAACATGTTCCTTTCATGACGGGATGGAACAGGTTGCATGAGAAATATGGTCTTAATTTTGAGAAACTAATTATACCAAGGTATCACGATTAATCCCACAATGAGATTGATGCCTACAACGGCTACACACGGCGTAGTACTTTTGCTACACATGCTGCAGGGTGGGGTGAGGGAGCAGGAGAAGGTGGATAACAGGCGTGAGGGATGAAGAGAAAGAGAGATATGACAGAAAATCGCTAGCACTCAGTCCCCTGCCTGCCTCTCCTGAGACCTGCAACACACACCCTCAGCACTCTGGGCTCTTACCGCCTGCCTGCATGAGGTTTTTTTTGTGTGTCTGCAAAATTTCCCCCCAATGTTTTCTCACTTTTCCCTGTCCCTCTTTTCTCTTTTTCACTTTTGCTGCTCTACTTCTATCCATCACTTATTCTGTGTGAGGCGGCATCTGTATCTCAAACATGTTTTATTCTTTCCCTCTCTCTCTCTGGTTTCATTTTATTGCTTCACAGTTTTTCAGCCGTGTCTATTTCTATAACCTTGTTTTTTATTTTGTTGCGGTGGATACTCCTACACCACTTTCTTCTTCTTCATTTATTGGCATTATCTCTTTCTTTTTTTTCTCTATTTATGCAGCCTCCCTCTCTTGTGTCTCTGCATCATCCTCAGCCTGGCTGTTGCGCATAACGCTCTGCATTCCCATCGTCCTCCGTCACACATTCATGTTGAGCACAAGCAGGCAGCTTTATGAATTAAACATCTTAGACTGTGCACACGCTGAGCCCCTTTGGAGTGTCAGGATGAGCACTGGTACTCAGATAGGGGGCTCTCTGGCCACACACCGTGAGTGTTTGTCAGTGTGCGTGGCACTCGGTACTTGACACTGTATCACATAGAGCAGCGAGGGTTATCACATCTGTTTTCCTTCAGGTTTTATTGTCGTAAGCTTTACCACTTTAAGAAAGTTTCTGTTTTCTCACACTCCTTATGCTTTCCTTGTCTCTCCCCGTGTCTTATCTCCCCGTCTCTTATCTTGTTTGATTTCTCAGTACGTGCTGTTTTCAACTAGTGGTTTGCTTTACACCCCCCCCCCCCTCTCATATTCCCCCTGTTTTATTCTCCCGCTTTCATTTTTCAACTTTTATTCAACCTTTTTTTTCTTTTGTTTTTGATCTTTGTTTTTCGCCCTTCTATTGTCTTTCATCTATATCCCACCCACTCCTCCCCCTACATCTCCTCTCTCTCTCTGTTTGTGTCTCCCGTTTCATCCTGTTCTCACTGATCCTGTCAATATGACTGATATGCTGTGTGTGTCATTATCGCTACCTGTGCCAGTATCTGCAAGCGTCAATCTGTCTGTTATGTACATACCGTATCGTTGCCAAAGTGTGCACACGTGTAAGTGGGCATCAGGAGAGTCTCTTCACCATCTGAGGAGGTTAAGCCTTCTTATCAACCTTCGCTGTGTGTTGATTCAGTACAGATCAAGCTGACATCCATCCGGTCGTGAACTCCCTGTTCCCGCTCTGTGCCGCCTCTCATCTCCACTAGCCACTTTTTATTGGGTTTTATCTTACCAGCTTTGCCACGACCAGTGTCAGCACTGCAGAGGATAATGCACACTTCCGTTACACTGATTTACTGCAACCTTTCAAAGTTTAAGGGGTCTTTTTCAGGTCACACAAGAAGGCTGCAAAATCTATTGAATTGGACAACCACAGTGTACAAAGGAAAATAATGGGTCAGAAAATTGGGAAGGTTCCATCTAAAAACCTTTATATTCATTTCAGCTTTTTCTAAAGTAATGCTTGGATCTTACGGCTACAAAAATCGATACTTTTATATAAACATAGGGTCAAATGACTACTATGTAATGTGAAAGGATTCACCACAATGAACACCCAAGTCAGCAGTTTCCCTTCCACTCCACGGCACGTTTTAGTATCTTTCAGTGCATTGTTTTGGTTTTTACGACACGCAACTCTAATGTTTTGGTTCACTGTCACCGCTCTCATCAACCTTGTTTTGAGCGAGTACAGGCAGTCCACTGATTCACCTACAGTTTGCTTCCTGTACAGCACCAAAATAGCAGACAAAGTGAGTGACTTTTAAATTAAAATTAACATTATCTAATGTGTTGTGCTGCACACATCGCTGAATAAATCAATAAATGCAGGTTGTAAATTCACAAGATCTTCTGGCATTTCTTCAGCAATAGCCATTCAATGTGTTTGCATTCTGTGATTGCCTCTCTATATGGTACCTTTCATTGTTATTGGTGGAGTTTCCCTCTCAGGATTCAAATTGTGAAGGGAGCATCATTTTCTTTGAATCCCTGGTATTATTTTACACAATTTGAATCTCATCAGGGAAAGGATGACTCCATACAGAATACTAAGGCAGGTGCATGCATTTCATGCAATGTGGAGGACAACATCCAGAATATTAAACACTTTATGAATTGTCTTATCCCAAACTTTGTCAGAGACCGTGGATGTATTACTTATAAGAACAGACACACACACACACACACAAGTATTGTCACCGAAAGGTGTTTTTGGCATTCAGCCTGAAGTCCGTTGATTCGTATTACATCTGTAAAGAAGAGTCACAAATATAGAGATAAAAATAATAAAGAATAAAAGCAATTTTCTTTAACAGCGGAGCACTGTCGTTTTTAGGCAAACGTTACTCAAACACGAGTAAATTGTTAATAATTAGTTGGGGACTATTTTCAGCGGTTAATTTGGTGCCCTAGTGGCTTTTTAAAATAAATCAAACTCAAGCGTGGCTCATTAACGTGTTTTTAATCGCTTTTGGTGAATGGCATAGAGGAACAAGATATCATAGGGGTTGGATACACAGACAATACTTATTAGTAGGATCAAGTTATTGTTTGGTTTTGGTGATTTGTTGCTCAGTAGAAGACCAACACAAGACCTATCCTTTAAGATCATATTTAATAATAGCACAGAGCAGTTGGATTTCATTGCAATGGCAGATAGGAAACCGCTTCATGGGGAGATAATACGAAGTGTTATTCTCATCAGAGCAACCAATTAAAGTATGTGTCACATCTTTGTAAAGCTTGATATCTATTTATGTCTTTTCTGTGGTGTATAGCCAAGAGCCGCTCTGACATGGCTTTTTATTCATCTTAACAGCTATTATTCCTTCAATAATTCCCTGCTCTTTCTTTTTGCCTGTGAAACAATCTTGCGTAACCTCTCAGCCTTCTGATTCCAATCTTTCTCCCCTCCTCTAACTGATGAATTCAAATAAGAAATGGCTCTTCTTCAAAGTCTACAGGGAAATGTTTTCTGGTCAGCCTCCCATGGCAGCAGCGCAGTCACAGCTGAAAGATTGACGGCAGGGATGCTAGCAGATGCCTGCTGCCCTGTGACTTTTCCCAGCACCTTGTACAGCTGTGTGCTCCAGCGCTCAACATCAAGGGGAGGCCGGGGTTATTACCACTATGTTTATGTGTCAGGCAGAGTCAATTATAGCCTACGTCTGACTGGAGAGAAAAAAAAAAGAATGCATGCAGTAAACCTTTTTTTCACTGAGGCTGCGTGTGTGTGTATGTGAGTGAGATACCGAGTCAATGTGTCCTGTTTTTTTTTTTTTTTTTAAGCCTGAGCATGTGTGCAAATGTGCTGGTTGCTCCACAGGTAGTGAGAGAAAGTAAATCTCCACCCTTAGCCCCTCCCTACGTTCGGCAGTGATGGAACAGGCGGCAGCTCAAACTGGGGAGTCAAAACCTGGGGGCCTCCAGCCAGCAGGCGCCACTGAGGATGAAGGGGTGCTGTGAGCGTGCTCATTAAACAGCCCTGTGCCCGACCTTAATGATATCCGCCGGCATGTTTCCTCTCTCCCCTCGCAAGCACTGTATCTCTCCTCTCTTTTCACTTTCACTCTCCCTCCAGCCTTCCTCCCGCTCCTGCTTTCTCTCCTCTTTCTCTTTCGCCGCCACCATCTGCCTCGTCTCTGTTTGGGTGAGGATGTCGAACCCGCCTGGTGGAGGAGGAGAGAGACTTTGTCACACTCGCCTTCTAATGAGCAGTTGCTCTGCGTGCCACCAGCTCTGACGGAGCCAAAATGGCCGACACATTTCACACTGCTGGGCCTTGATCTGTCAGGTTTGAGAGTGGCTGGCTAGAAGGCTTCACTGTGGAATGATATGTAGGAAAAACAAAGAAAGAAAGAACAAAAACACAGAACAAAAATGATGTAACATGCTGCTTTTAGTGAGAAATCGTCTTTTCTTGTTTTCAATTTTCACAAAACTGGGACAGTAAAACGTGTGGTGGGGCTGGTATCCCTAAGGGTGTAAAGTACAAGCCTGTTTCCCGGCCTCCTCACTTTCATCCTGTGTGAGTCAATACTCATTTTGAGGCTTTTCACTCTCGATTTTCCCCACCTGGACGGGAGATATTTGATGGGTATTTCCACTGCCCTGGTGAATGATTTACATCAGTGTCCTACAAAGCTCCCTTACCAGACTTGTTATTGAGACAGAAGTTGTTTGTTTTTTATGGGCCATATTTGCCTTTCAGGTTCATGGTCAATAGAAATGGGGAAATTATGGTCAACCCAAGCAAACCAGTATGAGGGAAATGTTTAATCCAGTTCATCTGACATTCATTGTGTCCTCAATTCTCTGCTGTACAATATGCATTCTGTTCTCAGAGAGGATCCTTTCACAATATTATTATGACAGCTGCAGGTAATAGATGGGTGGTTGGAACAAACAGAAACACTCATCGTCCTACCTTGTTGTGCAACATGTGGGTTCTGGTTAATCGTAGATCTTCTGATTAAAAAAACAAACAGTTATTAGGCAATCATTAAAAAAAAAAAAAAAATAGTATTACGCAAATCTACCCATCACTTCGTAAATGTTAGTGACATTTTCACTACAAAACCTGCAGAATCAGTTATTTGTTCAAATGCTTAAAACTTATGCATTCTGTCTCCTCCCAACAGTCAATGTTGGTTTCTTTTTAAAGTAATAATTTTTTAACAAAAGACACATTGTCCTCGCAGTCAGAGATCTTTAATAACAACGTTTCGGTACACACATAATCAGAATCCGAAGGTCTGTTTTGTCTTTTGTTCTGCTTTGCTGACCCATGGCCTACTCCTACGCACCTGTCGATCTCAGTTGTGTATTCTGTTCTGCTCTTTAAAGTAATAATCTTGAAGATTTTCATTAAAACAAAAGTCTGTTGAGTTGCTGAATGAGGTAACACAACAGTGATTGTGTAAGAACTGAGTGTGCCGGCAAATCAGTGCTGCTGTTCCTTCAAGGTCAACAAAAATGTACCACATACTGTAGTTTAACTTTGTTGTCTGTGAACATGTTGGTTATTTTAAAGACCCTTCTCGGGACCTTCATTGGAAGTGATCAGTAGCTATAAGTGCTTACATTGCATTGGATAATTGCAATTCTCCATGTATATTGTATTTGTCAAATAAACATTAAATTAAATGAAATTAAACTGAGTCCATGGCCCACTGACAAAAAGTCCTTGCATTTTGCAGTATTACAAACTGGGTGACTGTGGCAACATTCCCTGGAAAAATCAATCTCCGGGAAGTGAGATCCAAAAACACACCTTCAATTATCGCTTATCACCTTAGGTGCCGCCAAAGAGAACGAAACGGAGATCTTTGAGAATTTAACTCTAGCTTTGATCACAGTCTTTCTATACCTTTAAACAAGTTTTAGTTGCTTAATAAAGTGGACATATTATGCTAATTTTGAGGTTCGTACTTGTATTGTTAGAACATGTTTACATTATTTTTCTCATTCTGTCTGAATATTGCTGTATTCACTCTCCGTCTGAAACGCAGAAAAAAGCCCAGTGTGCTCTGGTTGGCTTGCGAGAAAGATTGTGAGAAAAGTTCTCGAGCCGTTGGTGAAGACACTCAGATGGGGGGCGGTATATTTTAATTAGCTTACATGTGACATAGGAAGGGCATCCAAATCGGAATGGCTTGTTGGATCCCATGTTTTCTGATAGAGGCAGCCCACAAAATACTGACTGGGTTGTCTTATTTCACAGTTTGTGGGTTGGTATGAACTTGCATAAAGCGAGTTGTTCATGATATGTCTCCTTTAGACTTAACCATGCATGGCTCTACGGATGGCAACTTTCCATCTGACGGTTGGTCTGTCAGCTGGTCCACCACTTTGGTCTAGCCTGGAATACCTCAACAGCTTTTGGATGAATTGCCATGCGATGCGGCACAGACATTAATGAATTGTAATAACTTAAGTGATTCCTTCATCTTTCCTCCAGTGTCAAAATCACGTCAACATTTCAATTTGTCCAACACTTTATTTATGTGCTAATGACATTGCCTCAGCTGAGCTTTGTGTTTAGTGCTAATGAGCAAATGCTGTTATGCTGACTATCATGGTAAACATTATACCTACCTAACATCGCCATTATCACTTGAGCATGTAAGCATTATGATATAATTCAGGTCAAAGCACTAAAAAGTACAGAGTCAATAGCATGGCTGTTGTATCATGACTTGCACAGACAATCATACCATGAACATGTCAAACATGTCAAATTTGAGTACAACTCAAATGATTCTGTGTTTATCTGCACAGACAAGGAGGTCCTGCATTTTATATTGAATGTTGTTTGATTTATTTGATCAATATATATTTTTATGTTTTGCATTATGTTGAATACAGATCCCGACATGATGGCTACAAAGAGTGATCTGATGTTGCACTCAGGATGTGAGTCACTTTAGCTGGAGGTACTGACAGTTGTGTGTGTGTGTGTGTGTGTGTGTGTGTGTGTGTGTGTGTGTGTGTGTGTGTGTGTGTGTGTGTGTGTGCGTCTGTGTGTGTGTGTGTGTGTGTGTGTTTGAACAGGTAGGTACAAGATGTGCCTGACCGTGTGTGTGAATCAGTAAAAGCTCGTGACAACTTCTAGTCATACACCACCACAGACTGGCGTCGGTTCCTCACAGTCAAAGCAACAAAGGAGATGACATCCTGTCCACACCTCTGAGGACAAACTCACACCAGACAAACGTAGCGAGACACATCGAGTTTTCTCAGTACCATCCTGCACAATAACCCATGATGACAAGTATTCTTCTGTTTCTAAGAGCCAGCACTGTGGAGCATTTGCAGCTGATTGGCTTAGATGAGATTTACATAATGTGTGGGCTGAAATAACGCTGAACAATAACCGTTTCAATTTGAATGGGCAGTTTAAGATCTATGGTAACAAAACGGTGAATAAACAACAATTCAAGGAACAAAAGTCACTCTCAGTTCTTATCCCTGAGCCACAGCTAAATGTCTTGATTGTCTCGCTGGCCTACATTCTCTCTCGAACATTACACTCTCACATTTATCTCCAAATCGGCCTCTTAATCTCGGCCATTATGATCTTGCATTACCATAATAAATACTCCACCAAAATTAAAGATGACATCACTTTCTGTCCCAGCTCCATGCCTCCCTTCTCTTTTTCCTTAAGACGTGTTGAGCGAGAGCACTGATTTATTGATTGAGGCTGTGTGTCTGCGCTAGCGCGCTCAGGGGGATAAGCAGGATTATGTAGCAGCACTGTGATGTTGTTGACACTCCTGTCGCCTTTACAGCTCCGACATGACAAGACTTGGGCGTGTGCCCACCCTGAGTGTGTCTAAATGTGTGTATTAAGGAGGGGGAGGCGGGCAAGTTTGAGAGGTCAATGGAGGAGTTTTTGGCCGTGAGATAGAAGGGGGATTGTGTGTGTCATCGAGGGGTGGGGGGAGAGGGTGGTGCGCCAGCTGGCAGCCTCTGGCTCCACTGTGCCCCGTGGGCATCCGGCTTGGCGCAAATTTGCTCTACTGTGACAGCTGGGACCTGGGTGCCAACCAAGACAGACCTCAAACACACAGCGAAGCTAACACAGACAAACACATGTACACAGCAGGAGGACTCACAGGATTGGATGGGAGGCAAGAGATGGGTTGAAGTTTCAGAAGGTTTGTCACCTGCTGCCCCCAAATGGCAATAATTATTGCAAGTTTAATCATACGTTAACCATAGCAACAATCTTTCCCTCACCTTAACTATATTACCATGTGCAGATATTGTAAAATGCGAGAATTTTTAAACATTGGCATTGAATGTCGAAAAATATTGTCACTAAACATTGTGTAGGGTTTTGCAGAATCGTCCATTATCGTCATTCTTGTCCAGCTGAATGAGTTGAAGTCATTGGAACCAATTTCTCAAAATCCAGACAAATTCAACCTTATTTATAATTCATAATTGAAGTTCAGCTGCTCTTTTAAGTTCAACTTGCCTGGGATCAGTTGGAGCTCTTCGTTTTGATAGTTATAAGCACTTCTCCTTCATAATTATCATACAACTTATGTCCATTAAAAATTTTAATCGGCTACTCTTCCTAATTTTTCATCCCAGAGTTTAACCAGCTTTTAAATTGCTCTCATATTTCCATGTCAGTGGGTGGTGAATAAGTACACAGATAAGAGAAGAAATTAACTGTGCAATTCACTTTAGTAAAAGGATATTTTTCCTATTATAGGGTTTAGTATTTAATATGCTTGAATAGGAAAAGGCACAGATAAATGTTAAATGTAATGTTCTTGCATTTCATTGCAACATGGTTTTGAATTTTCAGTTCATATTCCTTCCTGGTAAATTGCTTCCTCAAAAATCTAAAAAGTCATGATAACAATGTTATTCTCTTAATGTAATAGTTGTGGTCGTTGAAGTAGTGTGTGTCACAGACTCGGAAAGAAAACATAGTGCCTTGTAGGTTCCAGTTTCATAGGTTGTGGCTCCAGGGATCAGGGAGCCTGAAAATGAGGACATGATTTTTGAAAAGCAGGAGGCTGAAGTCATGGAGGTCGAAGACTGCCGCAAGGGAGGGAGGTTAATGGGAGTAAATCGGGGAACCGCGGAGGTGAGGTGGAACCTTTTGGGTTTTATTATGCTGACTGTCCGACTCGCATCATTTGTCAGTGTATTCTGTACTGGCTACCGAGTAACAGTTCAAAATAAAAATAACCGAATCAGGATCTCATATAGTTTCCACTCCACTACTCAGTTGTCATTTGAACACTTTTCATTAGTCATACAGTGTTGACTCTGGGGCTGAAACCTTTTCACTGAAATTGAACAGCTGTGTTTATCAGATAATTACAAGATAAAATTGTATGTGAAATTAGTTTGACTAAAACGACACAAGGATATATATCAGTAGTCTTCACTATTTTTTAGATGAGAGCCACATTTACTAATTTCTCTTCCAGGTGCGTAAGTTTCGTTGAATTTTGGATGCGTCGTTTGGAAATGCGGCTCCAAATGACTTCTCTTGAAACCAGAGCGGGTTTGTTTGCACATTAAGCACGAAGGGTTCGACTCGTGGAGGACAAATACAAATTCCTCTGTCCACTTATCTTGAAATGTCCTTTACTCATCTTGTATGGCTTGTACCTTTCTTTTTTAACGGGAGCAGCTGTTTTCTGTCCACAAACCACATCTCCAGCATCTTCCTCTCGATTGCGTGGTGGTTTGATGCTCCAAAGACAAATCTTCATTTTGCTCGTTTGTCACGCTTTGTTTCTGTCCAACTGGTGTGCAACTATTTTTTAATAAGAAATCAATCCATTTTACGTCTGTAGAAACACACGCAAACTAGCATTACATGCTGAAACGAGTCGACCGGAACCAAGCTAACGCGAGTATGAAGTGCCAGGTTGGTCGTAGTATCCTCCCATTTAAATGCTCCAATGTAGCGATATAAATAATTTGTTAGCAAATGTCCATATTCATAAGCATTCTTATGATAACATATTCTTAATGACCTTAAGTTTATTTATTTATATACTAGTACACCATGTATCTACCCGTCCAAGAGCACATTCACCATTGTAGCGCTGATAGACCGCCAAAACTGGCAACTCCGCAGTGAGTCAGTGAGTCCGAGCAAGTTTAAATATCTTGTTTCTGGTCTATATTTGCATGTTTTATCAATTATTATTGTCAATTATTTGTATTATTATTTGTAGGCTAATGGAGCAGACCCTGTGTTGTTATGGGTTGTATGTAATAGCCCTGCTTGTTTTTGTGTTTTTATGAAATATCTGTATCTGTATGACTCCATAATCATATCTATCACCCCTTTATTTAGCCCACTGCCACGCGAGCCACCAATTAAAGCTTGGAGCCGCGCAATGAGTAACACTGCTATATATAATGACACAGGACTAAGACTAAATACATTTTTTAGAGGGAACACGTTTTGACTTAAGGTTGTCTAAAATGTAAACAGTTTCTATGACTAACACTAAAACTATGAAGGATAATAACTGACTAAAAGACCAAGTCTAAAATAGCCAAATGTTACACTCCTCAAGCAGAGGCTTGAGGCTAGCAGCTTGAGGCTACATTAGCCGCTATTAGCATAACAGAACCTGAATGTAAGACCGAACTGCCGGCAGTCGAGTTGTATTGTGGGTATTCAGCCGCCAGGTTTTGACAAGAAAGAAGAATACATGGAATTAAAGTGACACATCTTTTGATACTTAAAAAAAAGTCAAACAATGTTATAGGAGTATTATGCTAAAATAATGGAATAGTCTTTTCATTTAAGCAAAATTTGAAACATGCCTGACAGTTTCTCTACTAAGTGAAAGTTGAGAAGTACAGAAACAAGGAGAAAAACTACTTGAAACAACGTGCCTCACCAGGCAACACTACATTGCACCACAATATGCATTATTGCTGTGAGATGTTTTGACAGCTCAGAGTCCCTCAATATTAAACTCTCCTGAATGCGGAATGAAAACAGCTAAATTCAAAATGGCATTCATTTTTTACACGCTCACCCATGCATTCACTTTGAATAACCCTCATGCATTGTGACAATACTTGTGCACCATTGTGTTTTAAGCTTTAAACATCATAGTGAAACAATAACACAACAAAAATCCCATAACATACATGTGCTGTGACATACGTGCAGTACCCTTTGGGTGAAGGGAATTCATTTCAGGTGCTGAAAACTGTAGTTGAAGCTGAGCCAGGAGAGCAGGTGTGATAGATTGATAGACTGGCTTATAGATATCTAGACAGACAGGAAGGCAGACAAATCGAGATGAAGCATTATATAGTATGTCTCTTTATCTAGCTGTAATGCAAAGAAAGGTGAGCACCCTCCCACCTCACACTCACAAACACAAAAATCCTCAGTGGGAATATAAGGCTGGCACGATGCAAACAGCGCCTATCATAATTGCTTGTGCCTTCCCTTATCTAAGTACCCGGGACAGCAGCACTTTGTTAGGACTCACTTTGATTAATTGCTGATGCACAGAACAGCTTTATTTACTGCATGTAGGTCAGGTTGTACCTGCTTAACTATTAGGTGGCAAGATCTTGATATGCCTGAAATATATAAAAGTTTACTTTTAGTTTACTTACTGTGAGACACAGCGGGGGGATGTTGCACCTGGCGCCTGACCAGGTCCAAAAATATTTACTTGCGCCAGATATACAGATATGTTTTTATTTCTTATTATTTTTTTATCTGGAAAGAGGACTTTGGGCACTGCTGCCCAATCAATATTTGGTCTCTTTTTGTATATCACTGTAGTCTCTCTGTGTTCAGTGGAGAGTCCATTCACATGTTAACGCCACAGGTAATCCTACATTCAGGAGTCACCTAGTTGTGTTTAGAGTTGAAGGGAGTGAACCACGCAGCTGAGGTCTGGTCTTCTGGGGAGTTGTGTGCAGTCAGCAAGGCTAAGCTAGCTGCTGGATGCTAAGTAAATCCCTCCAAATAGTAGAGCTGCCTGATTGCCACAATGTCCACTTTTCTATCTCTACACTTGTTATATTAAATAGATGCAACGTGTGGGTGTGGAAGATTTGGAGCTTGTTTAAAGTACTTTAAGCAAGCTTGTTAGGAAAGTAACTTACATTCTCAGCAGCTTTAGTTGTACTTTGTGTTTGTGCTAATTGGCACATGTTAGCATGCTGTTGTACTAAGCTGCTGAACATTGTAACTACTGAACACATTAGCAGTGTCATTGTAAAATAAAGTTGCTTAAGTAGCACAAAGCACTACTTAAGTAAACCTCACAGAGATAATAGTGTGGCTGTTGTGTTTTAGTCTTGTTTAACTTTACTGCCATTAGTTGACTATTCAAATAACAGCTAGTGTTACTGGGATGCACAATATCATTCTTAGCTACGAATGTTACAACCTTTTAAAAGTCTCTGAAATGTATGTCTTTGAAAACGGCTCTTATGCCTCCAAATTGCAGATTGTCTCTTTATTAGGGTTGATGACGTTGAGAAACCTCTATAAAATTTGACTGTTAAAAAAGTCCATTATCTGCTATTTAAAAGTTACTGGCTTTGTGGAAACTTCTTATCGACTCCCTTTTGGACTTTAAATGTCCCAACTGGTGAAGTGGAATTTGGCTTTTGGCAGATATAATGGCATAATGACGACTACGCAGGCCTGCTGTTTTATAGCAAAAATCCATGTTATTTAAGTCTTGTAATATTTGTTTTAATAATAGCAGACAATGACCTCATTACTGGATAATTTAAGCACAATTTACATTTCATTTTCGCAATTTTACCTTAATACGATTTGTGTTTGCTTTTCTGTGGATGACTGAATGTAATTCAGACTACAGGGTCGTTAAACTGCTACAAATACTCAGTGAGTTGTTTAAGTCTCACACCTTTCTGTGCAGCTCTGCACTTAATTGGTCCACTGTCAGTCAGTTGAACTATGTTTTAGTTTTGTTTTTCCTCATTTTGTGTGTACAGAGTCTCAAATTAATTTCCCCCAATGGAATCCCCCCTCCTGTCTGTACACACTAACACACTGTGCGCTTTCAAACAATGTAACAGTTCTTCTTACAGTCTATTACCTTCTGTTCTTCTTTCGTTCTTCCTGTCCCTGCTCTGGTCACATGTACAGTCATGAGAAGCAGCATTTCATGACCTTGGGTCTACCTCATCTTTCTCCTCCTTCTTTTATGGGGGATTTATTTTGCTTCCAAAACATCAGCATCAACATTCAGATTTTTTGAAAGAAAATATCCAAAATACACATTTAGATGTGTATTTGACTAACTCTGTCTATTTGCTTCTGTAGATTTCTCCTAAATTCACTAAAAGTTGGCATTAGATAAGGCCTCATTTGCATATTTAAACATTCCAGATCAGAAAACGTGTAATACAAAAAATTATTGTGTTAATATAAGTAATCAACTTTTCACCTGAAGTGTTGTGCAAAATGTATTGAATTGTTCAATATGTTATAAAATAAATTCTTGAATGGAGTCTTTTCACATACTGACAGAAATCTCCACTTCAGTACCATTAACATACACACAACTGTCCAGATCTATATTCTGAAGATTGTTACAGAGGGGTTTGTTCATATATCATTCATAGTCTGATTTATATAACATGGCTGTTTTTCATGACAGTATTTGTGATACAAATAGATATTCAAAATAACTGACTCTAATATATTAACAAATATTTTTAAACTGTCCAATGTTAATATTTCTGTTTTGGAAATGTAAGCAAATTAGTTCACATTTAATAAGATAATGCCTCATTTGGATATTTAAACACATTTCAGAAAACTTGTAATAAAAAAATGTATTGTCTTTATGTAAGTAATCAACTGGGGAAGTTTCATGGTGATATATATTAGACACATTTTTTACACTATTCATCGGGAGCAACACTTTTTTTTCTTCAGTTTTACTTTCAGTGGAGGTAAAGTAATGTGTTCCACATTTCCCACACCTTACACTTTCCTTACACTGGGGGGCTTATGCTACAAGATGCATGATAACTTTAATTTGAATCTACCGCATGACCTGACAGTAAGAGCTAATTTTGACAATTTTTTCAGGAATTAATCAGTTTGGAAATCCTGGAAATGTGAGTTTGCGGGGCTCTTGGTAGATGGAATGTATAACAATGATACTTGCCAAGCGTTTCAGGCAAGCTCAAAGTCAGAGCAGACTGAGGCGAGAAGGGGGGGGAACAAGAGATGAAGACATTTCTGCAGACTTGTATTGGCAAATATAAAGGAGATAAAGTTGCACGTCTGATATTAAAGGTAGACGGGGATACATACACACACACCGAGATAATTGAACATCTTTCTAATTATATTATATTATATAACAATAATAATATAATAAAAGCTTGACATCTATCTCTGCACAATCAACGATCTGTACTCAACTCAGTTCTTTGGTGTTCAAACCTCACATCATGTGGCACTTAAAGCCCTGACTTGTACATTTCTCTCAGCATGCTTAGATGGAGACTTAAGGTTTTACTTTGAGTAAAATGTTTACATTGTACATAGCAGCAGGTCTTTTCCAGTTGTGATTTGCATAAGTGAAAGTCAAGAGTTCTGTGGCTAGTAACTTGTTCTATTCTGTTGTATTCTTAGGGGCAGAGTCTTACTGCCAGTGACTGGAACTGGAGCAACAGGTTTATTAAAAGGGCTGGGCATGTAATAGCTCTCCTAGAAATTCTCATTGTTGAAAATGTTTTGGAGGAAAGAAAAAGGAGGACAATTCCAGCTGTACTTCAGTTTGAAGGTCACCTCCTATTGTGTGTTGTATAGCAGTCCACAGTCATTTGTGCCTTTTATTTGTTTATTATTTGTGTCATGTGTAACTCTAGAATAACTTGTTTCTTGAGATAGGGGTTTGTGTTGTGGACATTATTTGTCAATTCGTTTTTTTTCATATATATTTGGGTTTCATATAAGGATGTGTGGTATATGGAGCACTTGATAGTGGTGGACAGCAACACAGTACATTTAGTCAAGTACGTTTCTTAAGTACAATATTGAGGTATTTGTACTTTTCGGGTACTTTATAATTCTACTGCAATTTCAAAGCAAAGTATTGAACTTTTTATTGCATAAGTTCATAAAATATGATTCCTTGTTCAGTGCACATAATCGGCGTATTGAGTCATTTAAAGGGCATACGAAATGATAAACATGAATTTCTACTGATGATAGTAAATGCTATTTGTGTTGTAAAATTATGTGTTATTTATGACACAATGATCGCAGTATTTAATAAATCATGATTTCGACCACCGATGTTTACATTGCCGCTACCGGAAACACCTGACGCTTGTTCTGACGTCACAAGTAGAAAACAGTCCACCAGTTGAATACACAGACAGCACAACAGAAGCGACAGACAGCACGGCAGACGTGGCGATGTCGGACTCTGGCTCGGATATTTCCACAGAATCGGGGGACAGTGAGTCGTCAATAGACTCGTTGCACCTTCAAGAAGAGGAGTTTATTGAAGAGGAGGCCGGTGAAGTGGATTTAGATCATGCGGGTGAGTTTAACGTGGTGGAAACAGAGCAGCGCGAGACACAGTGTTCAAGATGGAGACCCAGACGGGACCGAACATGCGGATGATGGTGACGGTGATTCTGGATTTGGCAGAGATCCTCTGCGGCAACAGAACACAGAGACGTATATACATACAAACCAGCTTACGGCGTTCGGTAGACAGCAATTCATCCCTCTTTTGTTGATCGTTGTTTTTGATGATTATAGGAAATCTAAAGAACCGTTTCTCTGGGTCACGAGTAGCGTTATTACCACAATTATACACTGCGCACACGATTGGCATAGAAAATTACGAAGTGTTGCAGCAACTCCCACATGAACGGGCGGCGTCTTGGTTGTGTATATACAACCAAGATGGTTGACTTACGGGTTGGGAAATCGATCTATACTTAGGTGAGACGGTCTATATATATATGTATATATATATATATATAATATATAAATATAAATATATATTATTTATATATATATAATATATATATTATATATATATATATATATATATATATATATATATGACGGTCACTATAGCCTATAGTAGCTAGAACACTTACCAGATGTTCATGGAAGTTACGATGTCGTAACTTTACGAGACTTACGTGAAACGGGTAAAGAGTTGCTACTAGATAGATCTGACCTCCGTACGACAATAACAGGCTTATGAGCTGCTTATGAGCCTGTTGTCAAACACAGGCATATAAATAGTATGACATTAAGATGACATTAATATTGGCCTTTTTTTCTGGATATTGCATATTGTGTACATGTCCTTACCATTCTTCTTTTGTACATTTAGGTGTACATGTGAAAACTGTACAATTATGGAAGCAATTGAAGAGCTGCTGCCAAGAAAAGGATGTCATGGAGTAACTCAATGAATATGAGGGACATGGTGCAAACATAACCTGCATAACAGATCACTCAGGATTCAAATCAAAGTGTCTGGATGTTTGGGTGTTGCAGACAGCCTACCAAAGGTATTCGAAGAGAGACAGACAACAAGCAGGTGATCAGCCACGTAATGAGTTACTTGTGTTCACAAATGTGTAGAGCTCAGAAACGTTGATGTATTTATGGAGAGTCGTATGGTCACTCTGGCAAAGTTACAGAATAAATAAATAAATAAGCAAATAAGGTTGAAGTGATTACCATTGTATTATCTTGTATGTTACAGAATGTATCACTATGAGGCATACCGCCAGCTGGTGAGAATACTTGGTAAAAACCACAGAATGCCATCATGTGCCATTCAAAAGATCTGTGCTACGTTTCCATCTGACAACTACACGTCAAGTTCAAGTATCCAGCACTTTATACAGCACAACAGCATCCCTCTTGTTTGGTTCTTCCACCGACTGCTGAGTGGAGCTGGGACTTCGAAAGGTTCCTCATCAACATTGTCTTGGCACAAAGCATTGAGTCTCGGTCAAGAGTTCAGTAACATACTCTGCAAAAAAGATGTTATATAATCAAGCATTATATAATATATGTATGTGTGTATGTATGTATGTATGTATGTGTGTATATATATATAAATTATGATGCTGACCTTTGGAACAACCAACCCGAATTGGAACTTGCAGTCCAGCTGACCTGACACGTGGTCGTGCCAACATGGACTTGTGGTATGTCCGTGGAGGGGGATCCGTCTGCACAGCAATTTCTTTCTGACATGTCTGAAATGTACAAAACACAACTTTACTAATAAATCTTACCAGCTTGAAATTGTATTGCATGTTTATACATGTCTACGTAAAGAAAATATCTAATAACATTCATAATAAAAGATGTGGTTGAATTGATTGAGAGAGCAATGATATCAAATGAAACAAATATATGAATTATATACATGCATGTGGTGATTGTATGTTTAACACGTCATGTGCAGGTCTACTGGTACTACAACTGTAATGTACAGATGACGTACAGTCTGTATACTTATTGCTGTACACACAGCTTCCTCCTCAGTGTGGATGTCCAATAGATGGTCGCTGATCATACAGGTATCCTCAGTTCTGTCAGTGGCTTCATTCACCAATGTTTCAATACCTCTGTAATAATAGGGTGATAGTTAAAAGTTAAATAGACTCACGCTTTTACTCAAACTACAGAATAAAATGGTGAAGCCTGTTATACACATTGAATCTATACTTAATTAAGCTAATGAAGTGTAATTAGCTAAAGTTATTAATACTACAAACAATAACACACACATATCGGCTAGGGCCTGGTGTAGATAGATAGATAGATACTTTATTCATCCCCAGGAAAACATTTACATTACAGTTTACATTTATATGTTAACTCGTTACATACAGTGGGCCTAGACCGATTATGGCTTTATGCTTGAAACAGTTGTTGTGGAAGTTTTCCTGCTTTACTCTGGAGAGATGTATATAAAATCAAATAGATGGTGATAGAGACAGAGTTGTCTTTGTGCATTTATTTGTGGCCACAAAATGGTACCAGTTTCACAGAATACAGCGTAGTCTATGAAAGGGCACAGGTTGGAAGAAGACACATAGGCATTTTATACAATTTGGTTTGGAGACGAGGTGATGAAAAAACACAGGGGGCCGGGCCAAACTGCCCTTTGATGCTTGTAAGGTAATAGTTATGTAAACAGAGTATTGGGTGATACACTCAATATTCTGTCTCAGTATGTTAAACAGTTTGATCAGGATTTGGGTGTGTCCTGTCTTTTGTTTTGATCAGGATCTGAAACATTTGGCTGTGTCCTGTCTTTTGTTAGTTAATCAGTCTAATCAGGATGCGTCTGTCTTGTATTAACATGAAATGGCAGTTGGCCCTGGTTTGATTTGACCGGCACTCCTATGTTAGCATCAAATGGCAGTTGGCTTGTTTAACATAGGAAACTTATATAATTAAAACAGTAGACATTTAAATTGCTATTACATTCCTCTCTTTTGATCATATTTGATCATCAAGAATCTCAATAAAATGATAGATAGGTAACATAGGGCATCAATACATACTGGCACCTTGCAGTCTTTAAGTAAGTACATCATAAATATGTCATGGAAATCTAGCTGGGTTTTATATTTACAGAACCATGAGGTAAATAAGCATTAGTGAGAGGTAGGAACAGAGTTATACTTCGGTGTCTGAACATTCAGAATGTGTGTACAGAAATTTACAATCTTCATGTTGTGTTTGGTCCTTGTCTGGGAGTGAAGTGTACTGTACGAATGCTGTGGGAATCATGCTAGATACTAGTTTTCTGATTAAAGGAACAACACAACAGCAGCATGTGATTAGTAGGACAGCAATGATGAGTAATGGCGTCAATATCCAGGCTGCCCATGCTTCCCATCCGCCCCCAGTGAGCCAGGACCACCAGTCCCAGCCAGAGCTAAGGGGGACGTCCTCGGCTTTCATGTCAGCTAAGAGGGCGTTGAGATGAGATATGGTTGCAGACATGTTTTGGGATGCATCGGGTATGTAGGTACAGCATGAATCACCTATAACGTGGCACAGACCTCCCTTGGAGGCAAACATGAGGTCAAGGGCGAGTTGGTGCTGCAGCAACATGTTTCTGGAGGCTGCCATGTAAGGGGCTTTTTTTCTTTAGACAAAACCTCCAAACACGGCTACCTTTTTCTTGAATTTTGGTAAGGGTGATCAGTTTGCTCTAGTGGATTTTCTCCCAATGCTACCCCAAACAATGCCTAAACAAATGAGAAAAACACAATTTGCCCAGAAAAAAAAAATATAAACAGTAGCTAAGTATGATGTGGTGTGTGTGTGTGGTGTGGTGCTGGTGGTAGTTTGGCACACTACTTGTCGTCGTCTGTTTCTTTGTTCTTTTCCTGATGCATTGTTACGGCTTTGCAGTGGCTTGCATGGACCCAAGTAACTCTTTCTGCAACCTTTATTGCCGTCTGGGTGACGAGGAGGATGAGGTATGGACCCTGCCAACGACTGGTTTTCCAGATCTTTCTGCGGAAGTCCTTGATCAGCACCGTGTCTCCGGGCTGGAGGCTGTGCAGGGGTCCGTCTGCAGGTGTTGGTAGGGCTGCTACAACCTGGCGGCGGATATCTGCTAAATTGGATGAGAGGTTAATACAATAGCTCAACATAGCATCCTCACACAGAGTCGTGGAGGGGAGAGGCATCCCTGGTGCCGTCAATCCAATCTGAGGAGGAGCACCAAACAATATTTCAAATAGGCTCAGCTGACTTCTTGTTCGTTTCCTCATTCTCATGTACATCAACACTATTGGCAGAGCTTGTGTCCAGGACATCTTTGTGTCAGCGCAGCATTTGGCTAGTTTATTTTTGATTGTGCCATTTTCTCTTTCTACAGCGCCTCCACTTTGAGGGTGATATGAGCAATGTTTCCTAATGTCCATGCCAAGGTATTCACTGATTTGGGCTATTGCTTCATTTGCAAAATGTGAGCCGTTATCGCTTGATAGTTTCTTTGGCAGACCCCATCTTGGGATAATCTCTCTTAATAGTATTTTTGCTACTGCCCCTGCTGTTTGTGCTTTTACAGGAAATGCTTCAACCCATTTTGACCACAGGTCTGCTACAACAAGGCAGTGTTTCTTTCCTTCTGATGGAGAGAGTTCTATAAAATCAAGCATGATATGCTCAAATGGACCACCGGGGAGTGGGTGTGCACCTGCCCCTTGAACTTTTACAGGTTTACCAGAATTTTGGGTTATGCAAATTAAACATGCTTCACAATGTTTTTGAGCCACAACTGTGAAACCCCTTGTGTACCAGTGTGTATTAATAGCACTTACCATAAACAAGTAGCACGGCTTACCTTTGCTCTCTCCCTTTTGGCGAATGCATTTCGTCATTTCTTTGGTGGAGGACTTGTTTGAGTCGGCGTGCTGGCTTGTGCTGGCTGGGGTCTCGGCAGTATTGTAGGCACAGCATCTGCGTTTGGTTTTAAATTATTTTCGAATCTAATTTCCTTGCCGAGCATAGTTTGTTCGAAACACGATCTCTCAAAGTGCTGCCCACAAATCGTCGGTTTCATCGACGCACTTGTCCTCTTTTGGCCACAGAAAGCTAGATTTGGAGACGGCCCCACATCCCCATACAACACATCGCTTCACAATTATCCTTGGTGATCGATTGTTGTCCGTTCTTTCTCGTAATAATTGACAGCAGTCTTTGTTGGACGCTTCAACGCAGACGAACACTGACGGCGGCTGTATTCTACTTGTGATGTCATCGCCCGAACAATAACAATAACACTGACGAAATATCATTTCGTAGGCTCTTTAAGTACTTAGTTGAATCATTGATTTTCTTTTGACAAACTCAAGTAATTTCTAGATCTTTTCCTAATTCTAGTGTAGCAACCTGCCATATTATCTCATGTTTCAAGCTACAAACACTCAACTTTTAGGAGATTTGTATACAAGTTGATTGACTTTCCTTTTTTATTTTTATCTTTTAAAATCAAATAAGTCATATTCTGTATAATTAGTACGTTATACTTTTGACGTTTTGATACTATTTCAGTACTTTTGATTAAGTAAGAATTTGAGTGCAGGACTAAAGTCATTTTAATGTGTGGTATTACTACATTTACTTGATACACCACTGCCCAATTCACTTTCTCACTCACCTCTAGTGGTATCTAGCCATGAAGATATTTTAGGTTTTAGTAGTAAAATAAAAACGGGTAAAGTAATGTACATGACAATGATCTCGCTCTAAATTCTTCTGTGTAAATTTGATCTAAGGTCAGAAATTCGAGCTTGACTGGTGAGAGATACATTTTAAAATTCACTGCTGCTCTTTTTTCCCCACTCTCATCTTTTCTCTGTCTGCTCTCTCTTCTTTCATCTGTCTTTATTATCTGTTGGTTTTCCTCACCACCCCTCCTCTCCCCTATTTTCTCCCCAAAAGTTCAGGTTTGGATGAGTCCCAATTTGACAGAGGTTTACGACGGGCCAAGGCCAGGTGATTTACAGTGGGAAGACCCCCTCCTTTCTTCTGCAGTAGAACAGAGGAAACAGCTGGAGGTTGGATATCACTAACCTTCTGTCTTTAGCAGAGAGTGTATTGGGCAATATTCAAAATAAATTGGCATGAGGGTGAATGATGTGTCAGTGTTTCTCTGGGCCCTGATACACAATCCAACAGTCAGCGGTTGGGAGCCAATGTGCCGTTCTTGAACTTCTTGGAGTACTTTTTGTGGTGTGTCCAGCACCATTGGCAAAACTCATCCCTCATCACACAGTTGGAAAGAAAGAGTTCCCAGACTGGTTCTTCAGCCAAGTAAATCAGGGATGTCAACTTTTGCCTCTACGTTTTATTTATTTTTCCATAAGCAAAGGACTACAGGCGACATCACTGCAAAGCAAAACTTCCTAATGCAACTTGCAACTTTGTTTTTATGGCACAATGCATTTTCAATTAAACATTCCTCTAAGCCCAGCCACCCTTAGTTACTGTTTCTATTCCCTGGCAAACATTCATCACCCTGGTGAATGTATCACTTTCAATTCTGGGAGATTGTTTTCAGGCAAAGGTGAACAAAAACAGGCTCCTCATTTCTAGCCTGCGACAATCGCTAGCTGAAATGACAACAGTTTCTTGCAGATTTGATTAGCCTATTGGGCTAACGCAGGCTCCATGAGTTGGTTAAAAAATGTTGTGTAAAAGGCGTCTGAAGACATCAATGGCTACATGATTAATATCAAGGCTAAAGCTACAAGTCCTGATATCATCCAGGACCAGCTTCCACACTGTGGGAAAATACCACACAGTGGATGTACTGGTTGTTTTCATTAAAGAATGCTAGTTTGCTACTGTGGGGAGTTAGCTTGTTAGCCAGATACGCTAATGATTGTAGCTTATGTTAGAGCGGATTGACACATCATTTAATCCATTCCTTACACTGTTGCTCTTATGTTTTTGGTTTTGGAAAGGCTAAAAGGAAAATACATGAATAAATGCCATCTATCTCTTACTAGCCCATGCACACCGCTAACATGTGGAGAAATCCAAAGCCTGACAGACCTAATCTTCACTGATTTAAAGGCTTGTTTTCGCTTACAGCCAACATGATTTTAAATTGACTGTAAATGGATTTTGAATAGCTGTTTTGACAATCTACAGATCTAAGTGTACAAACCCATCATTTATAAACTGAAGTGCAGAGACCATTCGTGTGCGAGTGTTTGAAAATATCTCTTACTGGCATGTGCATGTGACATGCAACTTCTTTGAATAGAGGTTGATGCGCAGCCCCACAATATCAAACTGAGGTTTGTTTAAACTGCCAACTTGGCTAACACACCGCAGTTATGTAAGTGCTAATGGCTTCAATGTGTGCATTTTGCCTGTGATGTTGGCTATTGTTCAGCACATTCGCTTAATTGGATGACTCCATGTACAAGCTTGTGCGTGTGAATATGTGTTTGTGCGAGCCTCTCTGCTTGGTTTTTATTTCATTTCAGTGTAATGGACTGTACAGACACAGTCTGTATATGCTTCAATGTCTGATATGCTTCAATGTCGATGTCTAATATATAACAAAGATATTCTTACTGAAGATTTATAGCAACAATGCAATATAGGCATTTTTTAATGCAGATTTCTGAATATGTCATACAATGGAAAACAGAAATTGTTCCTCCCACATCACACGACAGACTATTATTATTATTTTCACATGCATCTGTGGATGTGTCTGAAAATAACTTGAGCACTCCTCTCCTTTAGCTTGTGAAACTTATGGTTTAGTCATACGTGGAAACAAATGATGCCAATATCTTACAATATGTGAATATACAATCAGCTCTGCTTGTTCCTGAGAACATTTGCAGTCTGCCATGAATCACTGTTATTAAAGTGTTGAGCTGTGTCTAGTGGATAATGGACTACTCTTCAAGTAGGAAATTGTCTAGCTCTTTGAAGGGTTACATTTCAAATTTACTCTGGAGATCACCGAGATTGAGTCATTGATATTTGCTCTGAGGACCCTGTGTAGTTGGTATAAAGAATGGATGGATGGAGACCCGGTGATGGAGGCAGTGGTAGTCGGTTATGTTCAAGAAAACCAAGTTCATGGATCATTCTTGACCTGGGAAACAGCAGTTAAGAAAAGCCTGACAGCAATGTCCACTTAGAACACTATACTTGTTCTGGAGCTTTCAACAATATCACATTTCAAAGGTCAAGAACACATTTTGAACCTCAGCTTTTAAGCCAACGTAGACAAGCAGGCCTTTAAGTGCTACACAAAAAATGGAAATATGGAGATTACTACTACTACTACTACTACTAAATGGAGCCGTTTTATAAAGATATGACCAAATGGATTCATCATTGGGGACTTTTATTTGACTTTAACAACAAAAAGAATTATGGAGCACCTGCACATTGTATTATAAACATTGCATTATTTGCATCTTCTGGTACTTCTGGTTTAGTAAAATATCCACATGCATATTCTCTATTCTCTGGCTGTTGTACAATCACTCAAAGTAATAATCAGATATATGACTCCCTGTAGATGGATGCTCGTGTGATTAGATAGCTACCATGCTTCCATCTGGCAAACATCTGGAAGAAGACTGTGGTTTGAACACCATTTGACTGTTTCCGACCATAAACCTGATGCAGGAAGGAGTGTGTAAACCACCTTATCAGACCTTATTACATTATCAGCTGTTTACTTATCCAATTTTACTGTCCCTGTACTTTATAAATTTGATATTTTAAATGTAAAACCTTTTATAATTACCAGCTTTATACATTTGTCTGTGCTCAGACTGCATCATAGAGACGTTGTTTATATTCTGATGGCACTGCAAGTCTCTAGTTTTACTTTGTTTAGCAGTTTGTTAGTAAAAATAAATGAGTGAGGTTTTGGCGCTGATTGCTTTGCCTCTATTTATTTGCTCCATGTTGTTTCACAACTCACATAACAAAGCAAGGAAGGGAAACATTGTTTTATTTTTTATTAAGCGCACTGTTAATTTACATTCAATTTTATGTGACTTTGTAATAAGGAATTAAATGTTTGACTTAAAAAGAAAAGGTTTTTTTTTCCAGATCTTTCAACCACATCCTGAGGTCTTACTTAGCTGATGGAGTTTGCTCCGTTGTCATGGATATAGCTCATCTGTATCCTACTGCATCTCCATGACAACGAAGCAAACTCCATCCCTTGTGGAAGGCCACGAGATGTTGTTAATAAACTCAGAAACAAGTTTATATATATCTATATAAAAAACTACTGCTTATAAGGTCAAGACTGAAGACTTAAAATGCATATACAAGCTTTTCCTAGTTTCAGTTTTTACTCTGCTTTATTTCTTGGTTGCGATCCCCAGTGTCATCTTTTAATACTGCTAATATTATACACAGTAAATCTCTCTCTGTCAACGAACAGCACGTCCCTTAAGATTTCCGGTTAAGCCATGAAATGTAATAAAGAGTAACAAACATGTCAGTTGACACGACGGTGGTCATGGGAACTTAGTCAGAAAGCAGCAATTTCCGAACCCTGTAAATGTTTGACGGGTGGCGTGTGGGGGCTTTGACGTCGCAGTGAATGGAAAATGTTGTTCTTATCACTGCGTTGGTTAGCCCCGGGCCATGTAGCATGTGGCATTAATGTGGAAGTGTCACTGCATTCACTCAGTGCTTAGTGAGTAATGAGGAACTCCCTAACTGTTAAACAGATTTCATCAAACTTGATTTACAACTACACAGTTCTTCTTTTTTGTTCCCTTCCCACACTGTCTCCTCCCCCCTTTTGCCTCCCTCCACACCTTAGTCACTTTCATCCCACGCTTTCTTTTGCCATCTAAACAAATTAGGGAGCAAATGAGGAGGGAGGAGTGATATGGGTGATGAGGCATGCCATAATGTCAACAGATGACAAGCGGTGCAGATGGGGTGGGGGTGGGGGGAAAGAGGGAGAAAAAGAGAGGGAGAATGTGATAAAAAGAGAAAAGTATTCCCTGAAAACCCAGACCTGAAGAGAAATGATTAATGAGGCCAGATGTTAGGCTTCTTTTAGCATGAATCATCGCATTCCCCATGACAAAGCAGAAATTACCCCCGTTTCCCAAAACATAGACGCAGCAGGCCGATTACTTCCCAGACTGTAGACAATAGAGACAAATCCAGTACTTTTCTGGCTTGAGCAACTTTCTCCTCGCCAGGTCAGGACAGTCTATCGACTAAATGTTTCAGCCTTTTGTTTCATGCTGACATCACTTTATTCTAATCTATACCCCTCTAAAAAAACAAGGTCTCTTAAATAGATGCACTCAGGCAGAAGCACTTCAGAGTAGCTTGTTTGCCTGACCAAGCTAATTATGGCATGTGGGCAATCAAGTGGGTATGAATCTGAAGTGTCTCGGCGATGATGTGAGAACACAACTGATCCTTCAAAGGCACATTTACCAGCCACAGAAGCTTGACATCCTTCAACAAATCAATGCAACGCAGGTGATGTGCCAGTAATGTCAGCCTGGCTGATTGAGTGAACTTGGAGCAGCAAAATGAATAGCGGTGGATGAGATAAAGGACAGGAAGGAAATTGCTTTTTCTTTGACCAAGTTTATGAAATGTAACTTTGTTTTATCTTTGTTTTAAAATTAAATTGATCTTTACATACAGGCTATACAATAGAGTCTGATCTCCATCCTCATAAATCCATATCCACCATTAACGTCTTTACTCACCCCCCTGTTACCTACTTTGATCAAGGTTTTAAAAATGTTCTAATATATCACGAAACACAAACATAGAACAGTCTCCCAAGTACTCCACCATTAATACATTTACGTGCAGCCAATTCACAAATACACCTATATAAATACATTGATATGGATATGTTCACAGATTCAAGAGTGTAGGATACAGGCATGCTAATAACATTAGCTTCAAGCTAATACCATTAGGTTCATGTGCATACACATACTCAGATATCTATAGATTGAAGACGTCTTAAGAAACTTGCCATTATTGGTACATTCGTGCAAAATAACAAATATATGCTCATGCATACATCGCATCAGATGATGTGTTTTGCTAATAGCAGGCGAGTAAAATGGGTCAGCATCCTAAATGGAACTCCACCAGCCCAATGCAACCTCCAGCAGTAATAAAACATAAGAGGAACCTAATGCACATAGCCAGAAGGCAGCCGCGCCTCAGTCGTCTCTGCAACTTAGTGTTGAGCTCTCGCCAACAGAGGAGGCCATCCATAATTAACCCTGCACTGTCAAGTCAAGGCAGCAGTCATAACATGTCCTCACATGTCTTTCTAACCTTTTTCCCTGCATCATTTTCTCTGCCGTCAACTCGTCACCCAGATCTGTCGTTCCTTCCATAAGGACTGCTGCGAGAGAGGGTGAGGGAGAAGGCTTTGATCTGCTGTGTTTCCTTCACAGCGTCTCTCTCAAAGGCTTTGGACTGCAAATGATACTCGGAACAGAGGGAGAAAAATATGTTTCTCATTTGCTTTTGTTGAGGGCGATTTCTCTGATTTATTCCCTGTTAGTAAGATGTGATTGAGCTATTTGGCCATAGGGTAATTATTGCTATCAACATCTGTTGTTCTCAGCAAAAAACCCAAAGTACATTGTTTCCTTTCCTGTTTCCTTCTTCGTATTCCCCTCTCATCGCTGTAGATCTTAATAAATCTTTGTATGAATAAAGATTTCATTAATTCCGGAGATGGGGAAATGGGCAATTAAAATGTGTGAATCAAAGCAGAGGAAGCGGAGAGTTATAGGGAGTGCAATTGACTGAGTCAAAGGGTCAGAGAGGCTAAGTCAGAGAGAAAGAAGGAACAAGAAAAAAAACGGGTGGTTAAAAAGTGAAAGAAGGAGATTGATTTATGTATCTTTGACTAGAAACTAAAATAAGGACCAATCAAATGTGTGAGGAAAAGTAGAGTGAGAGAATTGTAAGAGCAAGAGACTCAAAGCAGAGACAGGAGCCATATGGACACAGAGAGAATGATAGCGAATGAGATTTAAAAAAATGATCTGCCTTAAACTGAAATATGGAGAAACAAAGAAGAAAAAGGGGGGGGGGGGGGGGGGGGTGAAACACAAGGACCAAATTTAAAAATGCTTTGGATTGCCAGGAAATGTTCATGGTCCATGGAGGATGTAGCCTGAAGTTTGAAATGAGTGGTTTTAAGTCAATATTGGAAAGATTAAAATGACACTTAGTACAGACGTTCATGTTCCCCTCATGATGAATTGCTGTAACTTTGGTGATCCCTGAGTTTTTACAGTGATTATATAAATATATATATATTACTTTTTATTTTACTATTGTGATTGCAAGCCTTATTATGACATATACAACGACATATATTTACATATACTGAATATAAATCGAATAAATTGTTCATAATTTACACATTAAACCAGTTTTGATAAAGATATTAGTCATCGTTTTGTGTTATAATTCAATTTTAAGCTATGGTGCTTTATTTTTTCATATAGTCTCATCATCAGGTCCAAATTTTCAATTTGTAAAATAATTTTTGTTTACTAAATACATCCAAAACTAATGGCATTCCCATCATCTTCAGCTGTGCTTTGTGTTTAGTGCTCATTAGCTAATGTTAGCATGCTAACACAGAAACTAAGATGGTGAACACAATAAACATTATAGGCCTACCTGTTACACATCAGCCTGTTAGCTTTGTCATAGAGAGCCGATTTCACAACTTCATGTACGGGCTGTCTCAACGATGCCATCTATGATTCAGCATTTTACTTCAAATGTACATCCACTACAGCGGCTGCTATTAGAAATTGAAACCTGTGTGATTTTAACAAAGTGAAATGATTGCTTTGTGAGTGGCTCCCATGAAATTTTAAGATTGCAGCACCGCTCCGTCCTGTTGTTACAACAGACGTGTCTGAACTAACCGCAGCCCCTTGACTCGCCCATGGACTCGCCTCTTTTGTTGAGCCGTGGCGTTTAACCCCCAAACGTCTAGGGCTTATGGGAAATGATGTTTGTTAAAGTCTGCCTAAAAACAGTAATATTAAATGAACAATTAGATTGTTACACATTTCAGTGGTTGCCCACTGGTATCCGACAATCTCTCAATCCTCGTGCCAATAAATCCTCACTCAGTACTAAATACCCAGCAGTGAACAGCACAGACGTGGCGAGGACAGAGGTTGGTACAGTGAAAAGTGGGTTAGAGTTCAAAGGGCTGAGGAGAGCTAGCACCGCTCTGATCTTTGGCAGGGGAGTTAAAACATTAACATTCACCCTGCACAGCCGGGCTTTACCCCTGCATCTCCTCAAAGTCAGGGAGGAGGTTAATACTGTACTGCGGGGGAGGGGGGAGCGTGTGGTATGTGCAGGATATATATTTGCAAATATGTGCGTGCATGCTTGTGCTTCTAAACTGAGAGGAGTTCATACATGTACTGTGTGACAACATGTTGTGTATGTGGGCAGGAAAAGAGCGTATAGAGTGTATATGGTCGGATTTCCACACTCACCGGCTCTGTTAGTGGGATTACTTGAGTCCATTTATCATTCCATATGAGTGTGGATTGCATGGGTAATTGTAAATTAAGTGGATTACTGTGCAGTATAGTCCCTGAGGGAATTAGAGAATCCCTGAATGGATGCAAAATCCTATCATACTCACAGAGCAGCATCAGCACTTTCTGAAGCAATGATATCAGCATGACTTCCTTTGATTGATACTGACTTAATGTCAGCACGGTAGAATTAATGATACTGACACTCATTATGTTTCAGCTCCCTGAAGTGGGGCCCATGTTTTAAGTGACTGGCACATTCAGCCCGCAAGTGTGCTTAAGAATAGGTGTTTTATGGGATGTACTGTACACCCTTTTTATGAGCGGGGATACGCTCACTCTGTTCAGTGAAGACAGAGGTTTTGTCCTATATCAAAAAGTTGGAAAGTGAGTGAGGACAAAGTACGTGTAAAGATGCTCTTTCGAGGCTTTGCGTAAAACAAAATGACAAGATGCATTCTTTTTTTCCTCCTGGCTTCAGTGGGCTTACACCATCCAAATCCCCCCAAATCACAATCCAGCTCGAATGAATTGCGGTTGAATTCAAATGAGCAGGCAGTGGCAGGGATTTCTGTTTTAATGAGGACAAAAACCTATCACCACATCTAACCTGGAACGCTTCATTTGCTGCTGCCTGCCAGCCGGGACTTCCCAGTAGAATTCCGGGGTTAAAATTGTAGAGTTTCAGCGCAGTTCGCTCAAGGCCCTGGCAACAAATGATGGCCTCCCTCCCACACCCCCGAACATTTAAACCCAGCTCAGTTTGCCCAAAGCAATCTCGGCTCGGGATTCGAAAGGTCACTTTAAATAAATAAAGAATAGGCAGATCACTAGGCATCCCACACATGGAGTGAGCAGCTCTTTCAAAGGATAGCCAAGGCTACACCATTTAGCATTCAGTTGCCTGAAGCAATCCATGGGGCTGGCAGTCTGAGAACACAAAGTCCAGGTCCAGATTGGCTCCCACTCACTTGCCACGGCTACGATCAGTCGCATTGCTCTTTTAGCTAAACTTCTGGCCTGTTTGTCACCGCTGTTGTCAGCTATGAGAAGAGACAACTGTATGGAATTAATTCACTGCCTCAGGTTGAGGCCCGGCCAGTGTTTTTGACCAGTATTTCATTACAATATGTTCATATTTCTATCTCTCTCTCAACCTTTACACTCAAGGTTTGAAGGAAATAAGCACTGGGAAACAGAAACAGGTGACAAGAATGAAATGAATACTTTACTTATTTGTGTTATTTCACGAATCTTCCAAATAAAAGCAGTATTGTGAGAAAGGAAGAGCACACTCCCTGTGAGACCGTGCCGGCAAGATTACACCCTACATCAGTGGCACTCTATTCCCAGGTTTTAGGAGGAACTTCACAAGCCTTTAAAAAGTCAACTCAATTGGATTTGAGGCTCGTTATTCACACGACATCCACACACAACAAAATAGAGTCTCAAGTGCATAACCAAGCCAGGTGCGAGGACCCGAACACACACAGCACCACTGAGAAACAGTATTTTTTTGGGCATGAGTGCCTGTGCGCACCTTGATACACACGCACACACATGCCCTTTGTGTTAGCAGGAGCCCAGCTTGTTACATCATCCAGAGGGGAGTTTATCAGCGACTGATCAGCAGCAGCCTGAAGACTCTCAAAGGCTGTTTTGTCTTCCTCTTGCCTGAAACTCCATGAACCCACAGATTACCTTCCAACCGTGGGTATTTGTTTACCGAGGCCTGAATTTGCAAGTCTTTATCATGGCTGCCAGCCATCCCCGAGGAGAAGTGCTTCACATGCATCAGTGCCAGGACAAGAGGAAGTCAACAGGTAATCCAGGTCGGGACATACATAGCTTTTCAAATAATTGCATTATCTGGTTCTAGTTATAATCTTATTATTATTTTTATTAAAATGACAAATAAATGTCCCGGTCAACATACAGAGTAGAAGTTACCCGTTCATCTATTTGCCAACTATACAAATTGAGTTTACCATAATATCTTATATCTTTTGAATCTCTTTTCTTTTTTTTTTTTTAAACCCATGCATGACTTATTCAGCTGAAACTATCTTATCAATAATAACTAGCAGGTAAAAAGAAAACCAGGACCCAAAAGGTGAAATACAGGGGATATATTTACTCTTCTTGAGTTCACATGGGGGTCAGAAACATGATTTTCTGCTTCATAGAAACTAATTTAAGCAAAAAGAAGTGACACAAAAGCTTGAGTGTATTAGCCGAGCAGTCGGAGCCACTCATTCATCACCATTACATTTGAGTCACAGAGCAAAGCATCCCATTTGTTCTGAAGGTATATCCAGAATCCTCAAGTAATTTTTTAACAATCTGAATAAAATAAAATGGCATATGTTCTTGCTCTTTTTGTGAAACACAAGTAAAGTATTAGTGCATTATTTTATATATAGTTGAGTGAGGAGACATGTCGTGTAAAGCCATGTTTGGAATATGAAAAAAGAAGCAAAACTACTAAATCTTTTGTCATTGCACAACAGACTTAATATTATTTTCATCCAAATGGTTAGAAGAGTCTTTGAGTAAATACCTTCGAAACGGTAGTGAGTGTTATGGGACGACCTTCTGAGTTTGTTTTGTAGAGAATGTATTTTTCTGAAAAGGTAATGTGGCTCAAATGTAATGGTGATACAAGAGAGGCACAAAAATCTTTAACTCCGTAGGTACCAAATATTCATGTAGCGTCTCAAAGACAACTAATGATCTCTTTGGACAGAGCATTTGCTCTTCTCCCTTTATGTAAGAATGTGTCCCTTTGCCTTTATTCTCCTCCCTCCATTAGTGGGGCACTTAAGGATGTGCTTCCCTCATTCAAACCCATTGTTACAAAAAAAAGGTGTATTTTACATAACAATCTTGCATAGTCCAGCTTTTAATATTTAACAGCTGGCAAGGCTTCTCATATCTCAGACCGGCTACAGTCTGAAGGAAGGAGACCAAAGTGTGATTGAAGAGGGGGATTTTTCTGGGGTGGAAATATTAGAAGTGTACACAAGGAAGGATGAAGGCAGGGAGTGAGGCGAAGCACCCTGGAATGACTCCCAGTCCTCACCGCTGTCATGCGGAGGCCACACAGCTCTAAAATGTTCCAAAGCAGTTGGGATACAGAGGGGATGAACAGGGAGTGCCTTTGATGGTGCAGCACTTAACTCTGCAGTCTCTGCCCGAAGCTCTACCGTGTCTCACCTGCAATCAAAAGAAAAAGCTTAATTATGTGAACGACCCCGCAATACATTAACAAGAGAAAACAAGAGAGCAGCTATTTTCAGATTACAACATCTTCTCCGGTTAACACAATCCTCGTTTCAAGTGTCATTTAGCAACCACAGTATTCCCATTAGAGTTGTAAGCAATTAAGAAGCAAAGTCCCCCGGGCATAAACAACAACACATTCTCAAAAGAGAGGCAGCGCTGGTAAGTTTGCCTGTTGTGTGGCAGGGGTTCAGCTTCTTATATGAAGAAACTAGGGAGAAAATGTAGAGGTATTAGAGCCTGTTATGGGCTGCAAGAAATACAAAAAATAGCCATAGACAGACAATTCAGGGTCCTTATTTTTCTTGCAGGCTGCAGTAACTTCTTATATAGACTGCTTGACATTGGATTAAGCAGGACAACCACGAAGACAGGAGCAGCCCTCTGGAACAGCACCCAGGCCTCTTCATCACCGACATATTCCGACGATGAGCTCTGGCCAACCGCAGGATCCTGGCCTGTCTCCCAGCCAGCCCCGCTAATTAGTCCCCCTCTTCTGAGCTAATTGGCCGATAAAAAATGAGGATGGCCTCTTCACCCAGCCGGAGTGTTTTGCCACCAAATGGCAGTGGGGAGGATTATGCGGGCTTATGAGGCATGGTGACACTCAGCGAGAGCCGCTCCTCTGCTATTAATTTCCTTGTCAAGGGGGTCGCCTCTGCTGTGTCACTTTGCTTTTTCTTTGTGGATACAAGAAAACTTTAACGTGGGGTTGACTTCCTACAAGTCGTTCTCATGAGATGCCTTTATTTCTTAACTATTTAACTGTGTTAGTTTATGGTACAAAGTAACGATGAGATCATTCTTTTGAACAGACAGTCCTGTAGGTGATCCTGTAGGTGTTGCAACATGTTAAAGGCAAATTGCACTTGGCTAATCTTCCTTTTGTGGCTTTGCATTTGGCTTGAGGTGCAAGGTAGCGGACCCCCACACTGCTCCCTGGGCACCATATAGTAGCTGCCCACTGTTCCTTATACTAGGATTGGTTAAATGCTACATTTTCCTGTCTACATGTCTAGCGATAAAAAGTTGATTTGAATTGAATCCTCCATTTCCATTTCCAAACAGACAAATCAATACGTAATACTGTATGCTATTGTGCTACCTGTGAGCTGAATATGAAAGGAAATGTACTGTATATACTGTGCCCCTAGTGAGTTGAAGAAAGAAAGAAAATGGAATACAAAAATATTTACAAATATGACATATTGTTTTTCACATTATAATATATGTGCAAAACACAGTATGTGCTAAATATTAAAACAAAAGTGTTCATTTATACTATGTCTTTAGTAGGTTATCAGTAACAAAGACATACACACATTTTTACAAATACATGAATAGATGTAACATCTTTTGTGCACCTCACAGTAGGTGCTGAATATGAACAGATGGCAGCATATCCTTTGTCTTTAAAAAATGTATTTATATGAGGTGTTTGCTTCACTCTTTATTGCAATATGTATGGCTATAATATCAAAGTTAGACACATTTAGGTTAAAGGGTTAGGGAATAAAAGTTCCTTGTCATACTGAAATAGTCAAGTCAAAACCATCTGTTTGTAAAAACAAGTACTTAATTGAGAAATAAATAAATAAATGAGGGCATTAAAAAAATAATTAAAAAAAAATAAAAAGTGTAATACACAACTTAAAGAACCATGCATGCATGAATAATACCCATACATTATTAGTATAAAGTCATAACAGGTTATGTCTTGATACAACTAGAATGAGTGCAAACATGTGACTTAATACGATGACAATATAACTTCTCAGTGGGAATCTTTCTTTCTGAGGGGGCTTTTTACTCTCTGGCACATCTCCAAAAGACTTCCATAGGCTTTACAATTAGATAATTTGCACATGCGGAGGACTCCGGTTATGAATGGGTGCATTCCTCCAAGTCCCGCCTCTTCCGTTAGCACAGACAGACCAATCAGCGGCGCCGGTCGGCATCGATGGGACGTCACGTCAGCTGCCGTCGTGTCGGGATTGGAATGTTACCGACTAACAATCGGGACAACTGAGCACTCGGTAATTGGACACTAGGCTCAAGAAATCCCGTCTTTCTGAACATTTTCTCAGCTATTTATCCGGTCTGAGGTTAGCGGTTGGTTGCCTCGTGTCGACCGGATAACTTCGCCTGCTGCCTGGCGCCCCGCCGGTGAGGGGTTTTATTTAAAATCAGCGCGACCGAGGCTGTGTGTGGAGGTTGTAATACATAAGAAGAGAAATGCAGGGATTCATCAGGTTATAGTTGTACCGCTGAGCTGCCGCTGCGCTACGACGCTCCCCCCGGTTTTTTCTGCTTTTCTTCACACTGGATCATGGAGTGAGACGAGAGGGGGAATAGGACGAATTCACCCGGAGGCATTTGGATTCAAGCGCAGCGGCCACACCGACGGGGTTTTTTTTTTTTTACACTCCCTGGTCAATGTCCTATCGAGTTTAACATCCAAACCGGGGTATACCTTTCCGTCTGGGAGAGCCTCGGGGACCCCTGCCGCTTTTCCGGGGAGAGAGAGTTCCCAGGTGGCTGCCGGACAGTTTTTTTTACATTTGAATATCTCCATACAGCCAGTCTGAATGAGGGTGCGAAGAAGCGCCTGGGAAGAGAGTCTCTGCTTGTGATTGTGTCCGAGAGGGTCCGGGCAGCACTGAGCTTTCTTAGGCACCTCAGCCCCGCTGCAGGCGCTCTGCGATATGGTGAAACTCTACAGAAGAGGGAGAATGGGACACTACTTTTAAAATCGCCCACATGCACTGGATCAATTGCTGGATTTGGGAACCGAATACGCAGAAGGGGGGTTGGGGATCCTTGGAGGCTGCCGGAGGATGGAGCGGTGTAGCCGGGGTTGGTGAGAGCCTAACTTCGGGCCACTTTACATTTCTTATTCCTAAACAACTCGCCCCTGTTCCCAGGACACATGCAGGCCAAAAAACGCTACCTGATCCTGCTCTCCGCCGGTGCATGTCTAGTGCTTCTCTTCTACCTCGGAGGGGTTCAACTTCCAGCGGCGACCAGGAGCCGACATGACCGCAGCCGGCATGGGTACCGGCCCGACCAGCCCTGGCCTCACTTCTCGGACCCGTTACACCTTTTCCTGCCCTGGGATCAGACGGACACCGAGGAGTACAACCTGCAC
The DNA here is from genome assembly GCF_900634415.1 of Cottoperca gobio. Taxonomy (NCBI): domain Eukaryota; kingdom Metazoa; phylum Chordata; class Actinopteri; order Perciformes; family Bovichtidae; genus Cottoperca; species Cottoperca gobio. Next base: position 11,792,840 of record NC_041365.1, on the reverse strand, counting down.
ATATCCCCGAGGCAGAAGAGGGACGTCAACACGAGTGTTTACAGAGGCAAACGGTGCCGCATGGATTCCTGCTTTGATTTCTCTCAGTGTCAAAAGAACGGATTCAAAGTTTATGTTTACCCGCAGCAGAAGGGGGAGAAGATCTCAGAGAGTTATCAGAATATTTTATCGACCATTGAGGGGTCCAGGTTTTACACCTCAGACCCCGGACAGGCGTGTCTGTTCATCCTGAGTCTGGACACTCTGGACCGGGACCAGCTGTCCCCGCAATACGTCCACAACCTGAAGACTAAGGTCCAGAACCTGCCTCTGTGGAACGACGGCAGGAACCACCTCATATTTAACTTGTACTCGGGGACGTGGCCGGACTATACGGAAGACTTGGGCTTTGATATTGGCCAGGCCATGTTGGCCAAAGCCAGCATCAGTACCGAGAACTTCAGGCCCAACTTCGACGTGTCCATCCCCCTCTTCTCCAAGGAACACCTGAGGACCGGTGGGGAGAGGGGCTTCCTCAAGTACAACTCCATCCCGCCTTTTAGAAAATACATGCTGGTGTTCAAGGGGAAGCGCTACCTGACAGGTATCGGCTCGGACACCAGGAATGCCTTACATCACGTCCACAACGCAGAGGATGTGGTGCTGCTCACCACCTGCAAGCATGGCAAAGACTGGCAGAAGCACAAGGACGCGCGCTGTGACAAGGACAACGCGGAGTACGACAAGTGAGTGACATACTGAGGTTGTTAATTGGAGGGGGTGGCTAAAAAGTTTTAATCATGTTCTTAAACTTTTACGCACGAGATCCGTGCGCACTGAGCTGTCACCCACATCCTTCAGGGTTCTCACGCTTTGGCGCACAGTGTGTATGCATTCAGATGTGTGTGTTTGTGGATCCATTCACTTACACTATGTCCTTCCTAACATAAATAGGTATCAACCAGTAACATAGAATATACATGTGCATCCCCCTTTTAATTTTTTTAAATCTAGACTCTTGTTTCGCCACTAAGAACTGTTTAACTATTAATGATTGTGAGCCTTATAAGGATCTCCAACTGCAGGTCATAGTTAACCAACCTTTTTATGTCCCACTACATGACTGGTTTTTACCCTCCTGTGCTCCCTTTGAAGCGTGAAGTAAAAGCTCTCCAGCCAGTCAATTAGCTCCCTGGACATCCCCCTCCCTCCTTTCCTATGAAGGTATTCATCCCCCCCCCACCCCTCCTCCACCACCTTCCAGCTCCACTCTATGGGAACACTGCAGACATCACCAGGATATGTAGGGACATGTTTGATTTGCACCCTGTACTTAGAGCAAATTAAGTGAAAGTCAACGGTGGGAGCGTTTGCTCTGAAATTAGTGTATGTTCTGGTGACCTTGTCATGACAAAACGCCGCTTCTCATTTCAGGGTGCATGCAGTTAAGTTTATGTACTCCGTGGCATGTAACAAGTTTGGTTGAAATATGAAGCGATTTAGTGCGAATAAATCAGCCGTAATGGGTTAATTATCACTTTCATTTCCAGGAGTTAGTGCCATCCTTTCCACTTAGCCCCCGGGGAAAGTTGATTACCTCTAATTTTGGAGGTCTCTGTTTTGTCAAGGTGGGTATTAAATGATTCCCCCTTGGGATCAACAGCTGCACTTGAATGCTTGGTATGTTTTAATAAGGCGGTGTCGTCTGATGTTTATATAGCTGTATTACGTAGTGAACTCCGCTGTCGGGTTCACTTCTCTGTGAGTGACAGTGGTTTGATGTGCATTTATCAACCTGTAGATCCCACGGCTTTTGTAAAGCCTGGATCAACTCAGGCATGTGATAACAGCACTTGTCGACATTGTTTCTGGTGGGTGTGTGCGTACCTGTACACACGGCATGTCAAGGTAAAGGGGAAGCACGGATGGGGAACATGTGGAAAGTTAACCTACGCATATTTCCATCCGATCAATCAGAAAGAACAGAACTGCGAGGGAAGATAAGAAAGATTTTTATCCAAACATACGTTGGGGCTGAGGGGGGAAGTGACTCTCCTTGAACTTGAAATGAACTCTAAAACCTCCTCACAGACAAACTGATAATGCCAGAAAGGGTGCTCTGACAAAACTTTACAAGCATGCACTTGTCTATCCATTCGTCATCCTTTCCCCCCCCTCTCACACACTCATTCTCTCCCTCGCTTTCTTCTTGGATGCCTTGGGCTCGGTGTCACCTGGAGAGATATGTCATCCATTATCTGACATTCCAGTCAGTCTCTGGACAGCCCATCTCTGCTCCGACTGCACTCACGGCTCTGTTTCCCGGCGGATCGGGCCTTGTTTTCCCAGAGGTCCCTCTGTCTCGGGCCCATCTCTGTGCCATAATCGGCTGATTGACACAGCTGATCTCAGTGAGTTCTGGGAACCCGGAGCTTTCACTGCCCACTCTTTCCACTGCAGTGTGTTTCACAGCTGATTTATTTTGATCAATACCACTGCCTGTTAGTCGTTCCATTTCCAGCATCAATACTTCATTTGATTTTTGTCCCCGCTGAAACCCAATGAATGCAATTTCATTTTTACACAAGACTTTTACAGTATTTAGCATGCAGTTTGCTTTACTTGTGCATCTTTTCACACTTCTTTGTGAACCATTTGTGACTTTTCTTGAGCTTTAAAAAATATTTAGCTGGTTAACCTGTGTTTAGATGGCTAGCCCACTCTGGCATCTGGCAGCAAACTAATGCATTTAAAGCATTTTTCCTGTTATGATTTAGCAGCCAGTTTAGATTTAATCAAACTGATGCCTTTCATTTTAATCTAATTTAAACCCCTTTGGGTGCCAGCCCATGCTCTGCAAAAAACCCTGACGTAGCTCTCTCAGGTAAATGGATCTATATGTAGCTGGCCGCTCTCAGCGCTCCATTTGCACAGGCTGAGGGCAGACAGGCGGTGCCTTGCGGGGACGCTGTGGTGCAGACTCAGGAATGCACACACGTGTCAGAGCAGCTGTTAGCGGTTGAGGAGGGAGCACTGCCAAGGCAAGCCGGCTGGCCGTACAGTATATGTACATACCTGGATGCTGTTTGAATGTAGCCTGACGCTTAACTCTGAACGCAGAAGGAGGGATGCGTCCCCCCCTGGCCTTATCTACTCGGTTGTTTGCAATCAATATGTGTCCAACCAGTGACCACAAACACACACACACACACAAATACGTACACACAGTCTGCCCCCGCTGGTGTTGCAAAGCTATACTACATGCAGGTTCACCTTTGCCTCCTGACCTTTGACCTCGTTGCCTTCCAGAGGAATGCTGCTCTACAAAGGAATGCAGCAGCAGGAGGGCAGACTGTGAGCCGATGGATACTTGAACCAGCTCCCACCCACACACCATTTAGACACACAATGCACCACGCTCCGCGCATTTATTCAATTGGTTTTCTTAGCTGCAATAGCTTTCAATTGGAGTAACTCTTGTCCACTTCCATGGCCAAGCGCTGATGAAAGGGCCCATTCACTGCTACATTATCCACCAAGTTTTCAGCACTGCCTACAATGATCCTGGGAGAGGACGGTGAAAGGCTATTACAGGCTCGACAATTGAAAGATTTCACGTTAGGCAGGATTCTGCTGTAATGCTATGCCTTGTGGTGACTAAACCTTCTTTCCTGACATACTCTTTACTACGTACGTTTTTATTTCTAACTTTATGATTTCAGTTGTGGGAAATAAAGTTCTCTTTTCTTTTTAAAAAAGAGGAAGTCTAATGTTGTGGACTTCCTGTTTTTAGAAATGAATCATTTCAGATTGTTAGTTGAGGTGTTATGTCAACTAAAGAGGACTAAACTGTCATTCTGATTTGCCATACACTTGTACATCTGTAGCAGTCTTACTTCATATGTATGGAGCCCAACATTTGACCCAGAATGTAAGTCAGTGCTTCCTATTCCACTGGCGAGCAGATTATCCTGCAAAATCAAATGCATCTAATGTCACGGGTCAATTGCCTAAAGCACATCGTTATTACTATTGAGTGTTCCATTAAAGTCCGACTGCACATATTCCTTTTATTTGCTCTTTGTTAAGCCTTTCTCTGGCTAACAGCAGCGCCATCATCCCCCATTTAATACTTAACCAGCTTTGTTGGCTCATATTGACTTTGTACTTCAGCTACTTCACTGGCAGCTGCCGCTCAAGGTCACCTGAGGGACTTGAAAAAACGGATAGAGAGTGGAAGGGCAATGAAGAGAAGTAGTGGGAGAGATTTAGAGAATGAGAAAGTCAATAGGGGATGCATAAGTGTCTGTGTTTCCTAAAAGTGTGTGTGTGTGTGTGTGTGTGTGTGTGTGTGTGTGTGTGTGTGTGTGGAAAGAGAAGAAGAAGAGCAAGTGGGTGTGAGATTGAGTGATAATAGTGCGCAGCGTATGTAGGAGTGTGCTACGTGAGTTGGGATGAAAGAAATGGAGGGTCCAGAAAATTGCACGTGTAGTGGGATTTTTCCCATTAGGCGTCAATGACAGTAACATCAACCAAGCACTGTGGCATTTTCATTTCCACAACTGTGTCATCAGCAGAAATGTTCCCACTTGAGAAAATCCTCAATCGCGTGAGTGGCTGAGAGTGAGAAAAGAGAAAGGAGGGCCCGCCTCTCATCCTCCATTCGTCACATTTCCTGTTTTACTTTCCCGTACCTTCCCACCCTTTGCTTTGATTCTTTTTTACTTTTCTCTCCCTCCCTCTTTGCAATTTCTCTATCAGAACGACATGGAAACACTGATGTGATTTGTTTGGAGATGGCTCCTCGCCACATTTCCATTTCCCTTTTTTTTTTTTGTGTCTATGACTACACTGCGGTTGACATTTTGTTGACACAATGCCACAGAATGAGAGGCAGGAGCTCATCTGCGGCAAGTGAAGAAAAAACAAGCAACCCTTTCCTCTCCACCTTATAAAACAATTCTATGAGTGGGAATACCGGCATTCACCTGAACGTCAGCGCGGCGGCGGAGCCTGAAAGTGGACTCCTGTTGAAGATTTGTAAAGTGCCGAGCGAGTAGGAAACACCGTCATGGCGCTACCTCGCTGTTTGGCAGGAGAGGGTGTCACACTCACTAGGTTGCCATTGTTTGTTTTTCTGTAGTCAGATTAATAAATCATGAATATTTCATGATTGCCTGCTCTTTCTTAGATAAAGTACCAGAGCTCGTCATGGAGAATGTTAATGATGTGGAGGATAACACGTTTGAATGCGGTGCAGCTTAATTAGGGCTCTTTGATATTTTGCTGTGTATTTCTGCCTATATGATATGTTATGTTATTTCATCTTTATAAGGCCATCTATACGTCTCACATCCCCTCGCACTTTGTTTTTCTCTGTGTTTCTCTCTTCTCAGTTTGTGTGTTTCAGTCGCTTCAGCCTCATTCGGTATTATCTGGGGCAAGTCACTGTGTCACAGTTACATGAGAGCAGTCAACATGGCTTCATCAGAGTATTTCTGTCGTGGCTCCCGTCTGGCAATGCGTCTGCATCTTTCATAACTGGTATATTCTCACCAGACATAGTTGCTTGTGACTAACTTAAGTTACACATGTTTTTATGTAACACAACTAACAGTAATCCAGTATTTAGGTGTTTTAGCTTTATAAGTTCATATAAAGAAAAGTTTTTAATCACAAGTTCTTAAAGGTCAAGGATATGTTTTTTTAAACAGCTGTCGAAAACCAAATGTTCAATTAACAGTGAAGGAACAGGGAAACTAGGAAACCAGGAAAACCTAAGGAAGCTAAAAAAAAAACACACCAGAAAGACGTTTAATAACCATTTGTAATCATTTTAGGTATTTATGCTATTATTTCTTCTTTGCATACCATTTCTTTAGAGAGATTCCTGCATCTAAGGGCATACACAGGCTTGTCTTTGCTGTCGAAAATGCAAAAATCCCTGTCACAGAAAACCGATAAAACCAGAAGAGATTCACATCTGAGATGCTGCCACCAGCTAATTTTGGGCATTTCTGCTTAAAAAAAACTGCTCCTGCGATTAACCGATTTATCAGAACTGTTAATTTGTTTTCTGTCAGTCAACTACTCCATTAATCTTCTCATCATTTCAGCTCTACTAATCTCAGATCTGCTCTAACGTATTCCAAGTTTGTGTTGCTGCTTGTTTTCGTCTGTGTGAGTTTTGTCCGTGTGTGGCTGCTCATCCATCCATGTCTTTTTTTTTTTGTCTTCGTACGTGTGTGTGCATCCCTGTGTTCCAGTCTTTGTCTTCGTACGTGTGTGTGTGTGTGTGTGTGTGTGTGTGTGTGTGTGTGTGTGTGTGTGTGCGTGCGCAAGTGCACGCAGGATGACTGGGGTCACGACCCCGCTGTCTGTCCCGTCGCTGAGTGACGAAGGCAAAGCCCGACTCACTGACCCACATTCATTGAGGGATTACCAGCACAGCCAAGCCGCCCCTGGCTTCAGAGGTGGTGGCAGAGGGGGAGCAGGGAAAGAAGGACAAAACTGGGGTGGGGGTGGGGGGCTGTTGGACATGAACTCGGCTCATACGTTTGTATCAGACCGTGAAGCCCGGGTCAGCTGCCGGCTATAGTTGGTGTAGAGAGATTGATCAGCTGGGAGGGTTCCCTCCAAAATGACAATCGATGAGAGTATTAGCACAGCAGTGGGCTGGCCCCCGGAATCATTTCCTCCATTAAAAGCTGCCTATTCCCACCCTGGAGAAAGAATCTGGTCCGGATGCTTGTTGTGCTCGCGGGAACGGTAATTGAAAGAGTGAAGAAGAATAATAAGGCATCAAAACTGTTTCCCTTCCCAGAACTGTCAGGAAATGTTTTAGAGCAATGAATTAATAAGAGACGGAGGCACAGTAGTAATAGTGGTAAACCCCCTTCACTCTCTCTCGCTCTCTCTCTCTCTCTCTCTCTCTCTCTCTCTCTCTCTCTCTCTCTCTCTCATATATAAATATACATATAGATATATAATTATCTGTCTTTTCTTTCTGTCACTCTTGAAGCTCTCTCATCCTTAACTAATGCTGATACGGTGATGTAAAAAGTGTGCACGCAGACAGGTAAGTGAGTAGCTGCGCAGTTTTTTGGACGACTCCTGACAGTGCAGAACAGAAAGAGAACGAAAGCGAGAGAAGGAAACTGATTGGGTCCTTGTGAACTCAATTAAACTAGACAGGTATGTGACTAGCTGAGGCAAAAAGTGTTGATCGGGACAGACACGTGATTGGCTTCTCATTAAAGTCTCTGCTGAGGAGGGATGAACGGAAGATATGGCTGCTGTCTGCGGGTTTGCCGAGCACACTGAGTTCTGAGTTTTGGCATCTGTCCTTTTTCCCCCCCAGATAAACGAAGTATTTAAAAAAAAAATCTCCCACATCTCGACTTTCTCTGTGTGGCACGGAGCATGCTGAGACAGGGGGCAGCGCTGCTCTGAGCCATCATTCCAACATTCCCACGTTCAGCTGCTGCAGTATTTTGCCCATCGGCCCCCTGCGTTTCACTGTGTTTTATTATCAAATGTTAACTGAGAACCAACATTTGTTTGTATTCTTTCTCTCACTGTATTTACAACCTCCAAATTTGAATAGCAAACATGCAGAGTTGCTGATTGTATATAAGCTAAACATCTAATTGTGAGTTTTCAGACCTTTTAGTGCTGCTATAATCTCGATGTGTATATTAACCATGGATGAATTGACTTTGCTTAATGTGAAAGTTTGAATCTCAGAGGCGTTCAGCGGAAACCGCTTCAGAGAAACCCGCTGTACGTTATCCGCCAAACACACCAAATGGCAAAGTTATAAACGAAGAGTTTTCAGAGTTTGTTGGAAGTTCCCGAAAGTAGCTAAAAAGTATTCTGTACGTAAGGGCTGCATTGACAGTCTACATAGTGTCAACCAAGCATAATCTCAAACTTATGTTGTTTCGACGTGAACAAAATCCGATACGCCGCTGCTGTTTGTCAGCGTTCATTTCTCCAAGTCGGTGGAGAAATGTCAACTTTTCAGGAAACGTCAGCTTCCAGCTCTATGCAAGGCTCTACTTTCTGATTTAACAACACGTCTGTGCACAAGTTCTTCCCTCCTGTGTGCTCATGGGACCAGTCAAGTGAACATGGCTTTCACTGTGAGTGAATTAGGCTGTAGTTATATGCCTGTTATCGTTCCGCTACTGAACTGTGGAGAGTAGCGTGTGTTCATGCACGGGAGGTCATGGTGTGTGGAAAGAGAGGGAGCGGGGGGGGGGGGGGGTGGCGTGGCTTGTCCCAGTGCTTCCAGGGATTTGTCCCTCTTCCTGGATGACTCTGCGGTCCCCGGGCTGTGGAGCACCTGACCGGAGTGATCTCATCAATGAGGGGCAGTGGGCAGAAATTCCGGCCTATATCTGTGGTGGACACACATACAGGACTCCTAGTTAAAGGATGAGTATTTATTTCCAAATAAAAGAACTACACAGACTTTTTCAGAGCAGAGTCCAGCGGCATTGTCGGCAGACCTCGCCTCCTGCGGGCTCTGTGACTCCTTCAGGGCGTTGTAGCAGCTCCACTGGGGTAAAAAGAGGGGAGGTGGGTGTAGTAGCTAGTTTTTATGGCAGCTTTTATGGCCCCAAGAGGCCGTTCAGCAAACACCTACTGCCGGCACATCAATGGGACGACAGATCGTTGACGTCAGTGTGCACGCGGACCTCCCTCCTTCACTTCTCACCACCACAGGAGCGAAAACAAACACTCAACCCCTCTGCTGGTATTCATATTCAAATAGTAATTGGCAAAAGGTGGAAATGTGAGTAAGGGTAAAGAGGAGGAGGAGGAGGTGGTGGGGGAGTTGAAGAGGGCAATAGCTTAAAAAAGCATTATGTCACTGAAGAATGTGTGCATGGCTCAACGTTTAAGGGGCCAAGGCATGGAGGAGAGAAAGGGGGTTTTGTTGGAGCAGATCTGTCTGCCTGGCAGGCTGATGGAAGGGCTCTTTTCCCCGTCTAGTTTATCATGCTTTATGGCTCGGTTTGACTTCCACTCATGGGGTGTAAAAAAGTTGGGGCTGCCCCCAGGCGCTCCAAAGGGGTCCTATTGTGCTAAAGTTTGCTCTCTTTCTAGTGGGAACGCTTGTGCCTTGTTGACAGCCTCCCCATATGGTCCACTTTTACTCCCCCGTGTTTCATCCCTCTCCATCAGCCCTGACTCTCTTACTGCCGTGGCATCTCTTCCTCGCGCACCTCTTTCCTTTTGCTTTTGATGCCAGGGGGCGACAACAGGCAACAATGGCTGCTCTCACAGCTCCAGCCACTGACAACCATGCCCTAGTTTGGCAAGTTCCACGGCACTTCACGGATCAGCGCCGAAGCCAAATCTAACTAGGGAGGAGGAGGAGGAGAGGAGACAATTTCAAGGGAAGAAGGCATCTGGTCTCACCAAGGAGAGTCTCAGTTCGCCCAGAGTGTGGGTGTATGATTGACCAGAGAGAGGAAGGAAAGAATAATTTTGGTTTATCTGTGTTTTTTCCCAGTTTCCTTGACAGTTTGTTTGGTGGTGTTTATTCATGAGCTTGAAGGGGCCTCCTTTTCAGATGAAGTAGAAGGAGTGCATGCTTGTTTTTGGCGAGGCAATGTAGGACAAAGTGCAGCTGCTGGTGGTAATGCTGGATATTTTAAATTAACACCCACTCTTCTTCTCTTCAATTTCTTCCTGTCTTTTCTCCTCCTTGCTGTTCCCAACAGACACATTCTCTTCTTTTCTTTTTTTATGTAGTTATTTCTTCTTTCTCACACTCCCACGGCCTAAAAAACCCACATACACAACAATTTAATTCTGCATACATGTGAAAAGTGTCCTGAAAAATCTTGCCAGCAATACTTTTCATGAGCCTTGCCTTCTGTACGATCTCATTACTTCATTGATTGCAATATTTTAGGAATAAGGACATTTGTATGAGTCATTTCCACAGAGACTGTGTGGTTTGATGGCATTTTTACATGGCATATCCAGTTAGTGTCAGATGTATATTCTTGTAAGCTGATATTCTGCTACTTTTTCCGCCACTTGTTTCTTTCTGCGGCTCTATCACCGAACCGTAGGGCGCTTTTCCCGTTTCAGTGGCTTAAGTTTTACCCTGCTGCATCCTAAATGGTCGTGTCTATCCAACCCTGCCATCAAAGCGAATGGCAAAAAAAAAAGAAAATGCAGGGGAGAAAGAACTTGAGTGAAATAAACCCAGTGATCCTCTCTTGAATCGGAGGCGCTGAGGAAAAGGGAGAAGAGGAAAGACGAGAGGGGATAAAAGATGTAAGATGTGTAGCAGAAAGAGCAGCCTGCTTTGTTTAGCTGCTCAACGGTGTGTGTGTGTGTGTGTGTGTGTGTGTGTGTGTGTGTTTTCGTGGGGGTGAATTGAAGTGTTTATTTCCCCAGAAAGTTGTGACACGACAGCACTTTGTTTTCAAAGCGTCTGCATCTTGTTTGCCGTTGCAGCTCGCTCGCTAGACGCGACGTGCTCTGGCTGTCTGCGGTGAGACAGGTGAGCGGAGCGACACGTTTCCGATGCTCCGGCTCACGCAATATGTGGATCCTTTAGTAAGAATGCAACACGTGTATCATCGTTAGGATGTGTGTGTTGTCATTCACCGATGGCGAACATGTCAAGCCAGTGGTTGCAAGCACAAATATACAAAAGCAGTGTGTTGAGGTTGAGCCACGTGTTCCTGCTTTGAGAAGGTATGTAATGATGAAGCCATTCTAAACACACACTCACTGGCTCTCCGCTGACAAAAACACCAGTAATTGTGTTTGTTGGACTTGAACCCAGAAGTCTGCAGAGGTGGGCGAGTGCTCTGCCTCTGCATCACCTGGATGCCATAGCGTTTATAGTCCAGCCCAGAGTCCAAATGTATGCAAGTAGCACGCAAGTCTTGAAAAGAAACCCAATCCGAGAGTTTCCAGAGCTCAGGATAAACCCGGATTTCTGCTACGTCAGCAGATTGCCAGGGTACAGACTGCATATTGCCTACTTCCTGTTATAACTTTAAAGCAGGCATCATGGTCCAATTAGTTTGAAATCTACTCCAAAGTCCAAAAGATCTGTTTTCCTCATGTGTCTGTGTGTTTGTACGAGTGAATTTCCCAAACTTTTTCACCCTCTCACATGTGTGACATCTGTGGTAGATGTCACAAGACTTTTGGGGGCGCATTTAATCAGCAGCTGTGCCCACTCAAAGTGTTTTCAGTATCATTGCTTCTATATTGAGGTGATGGGGTCAAATTCTCCTCAGGTTCCCCAGACACAGATGTGTAACAGTGTGTGTGTGTGTGTGTGTGTGTGTGTGTGTGTGTGGGGGTGGTCCCAGTCTGGAGTTTGTGAGGTATCTGATGACTGCAGAGTATTTGCATTGCGTACTATCTATAAACACACACTTATATTCTACTGGGAACTCTTTCAGGAGCTTAAGGAAAGCATGAGCTAATGATGTCTTAATATACTTCCTATTAATTGTGCGTATGGCAGTCTTCACCTTTTCGGTTTTAGCGTGTGCATTTTTGTCAGTGCACGGCTGCTTTTCTGTCTTGAGTATCTGCAAAGTGTTTGCACTGTAGCCGACGAAGGGGCAGACAGAAATGTAGACAAGTATGTGTTAAATTTACACTGCAGTCTGATCTGCGCGTGAGTGTGTTAAATTGTGCATTTACGCCTGCATGTGTGCATGCTGCTGAGCGTGCATGTGTTCCCTTTAGCAAGGTGGTGCTGATTCAGTAGTGCATCCTTTCATTCCCACTTTTTCCTGCTTTCCTCAGTGAATGTTCTTCTTTTTAAGCCGTCAGGCCATCCTCCCACCCAGCTTCTTTCTCCCTGTCCACAAAACACACACACACACACACACATGCACGCACACACACACACACACACACACACACCCCTCCCTCACGCGTACTCAGCAGCATCTTGTTTGGCCGAAACCGGGCGCTAACTCTAACTGTGGCCACTCATGTGGAACCCCCAGAAGCTACAAACCATGAATAATGTATCAGCAAGAGGAGCTTTTTTATTCATGTATTTCTTTTTGCTCTTCATATTAAGTAGCATGTCCACACCTACCCGTGCAGCCGTACAGTGCAGCACAGCCTCCACATGGACCTTGTAACAGGCAGACCCAGGATTTCACCAATATTTCTTTTAACTCGGCAGCACGGAGGCATCTGCTGTCGCTTTGACGTGGAGAACATTTCATTTGAATTTTATCCAGGATCTGAGAGTGACCTTGAAGGCCTGTTTTTTGGGGTGAATGCTGAGTGAGTTTACTGAGTTCACACGGTCTGAGGAGCAGAGGAGATTCATTATTCAATAAATTGCATTTAATGTGGAGTATGAAGCGAGACCAAATGAGCCTCAAAGCCGGCGGCATCTCTGGATGCTGATAAGCTTTTTAGAGGACGACACAGGGGAGGTTTTTGGGAACGGGAACAGGCGGACTACATCTCCAAAAAAATGGATGCGTTGCTTTGCATTTCCCAGCTGCCGTATCTTTTGGGACGGCTGAGGAAAGTAGATCTAAGAGCTCTGTCATTACGGAGTTTGCTGTAGCTTCATCATTGCTGCCAGATCTACTGTGCATTTTCCAATTTTAAATCGCCCAAAATAAATCAGGAAATCTCTAGCTACAGAAAAATCTTAAGAATCGCCTTTTCTCATTACATCTATTGTGTGAAGTTGATCCGTAAAACTTGCATATCTTGAGTTTCTCTGTTGATCAGAGCCTGTTTCCCCTTGTTTATGTCATAAAGACGTCTCCCTCTTCAGCAGCTCTTAGCGTCAGGCATTTCTTGTATAACTAATTAAAATGCAACTGTGGAGCAGACACTGACATCTTCTCTAGTGCACAATTGATTTACAAAAAGATAAGTTTCTCCATTCTTTTAAGCTACATGTACATTTTGTTTTTACCATGTGTGAACGGATGGCAGACATACCTGTCACATCTGAATTGTCTGATTTCCTGTGACATACACCGTCCCTCGCGTGGGTGCTGGTGGGTACTGGTGTACAGATGCCTTACAAACAGCCCTGCTGCTGTGAGCAGCTGTGATCAGAGTCCTTGCTCTGGGCACGCTGCCCTCTGAAAGTCCACAGAACGGTCACAGAAGAGAAAAGGCCGCAATCATCTTCATTACATGTTGGGAGTTTGAGGCTTGCCCGCACTGTAAAAAGCCTCTGCACCTTCTCATTTAACCACTTCGTCAGCGTGAGACTCCATCTTTGGCTTCTGTGTTTTTTTTATTTGGTTTCTCTGTCCTTGCTGTTCTCCTTAGTCTTGGTTTCTCAGAGGATCCACTTTGTTCAGTTTTGTTTTGAGTTGGTATCTACAGCAGCTTTACACTTTAGCTACTCTGAGTGAGTAAATATAGCACAAAAACTTTGTCAAATATTCATTAATATATATATATATATATATATATATATATATATATATATATATATATATATATATATATATATATATATATATATATATATATATATATATATATATATAATATGGTCTCATTACTAGTCCCTCATCCTGTACTGGCATGCAGATAAAACATCTACTATCGTGATCAATTCCCCTGTGTGTCCTTTTCCTTATAGGTTCAATTAGCACAAGCAAAGCCAAGTTAGCGTTAGCTCCACTTTCCAAGCTAATCAGAGTGCAAAGTCGGCATTAGCGTTCGCTATCCCTTTTATCTGCTAATCACTTCAAAGCTGTCCACATCACCTGTCGTCTTCAGCGGCGGTGGATTACACACTTTATCACTTCACGTGGTGGTAGCTCGAGGTGCACTCAGGAAGCTATGCATTATTGCTATGCATATTTCATACGCTGCACTTTCAGATTCAGGTTATGATGATTATCATTTCAAAAGCCACAAAAAGTCATTTCTTCCTTCATTTTAACCTCAGACTTTTACTTCACTTCTCCACGCTTTTTATCTCTCCCTGTGTAGTTGTAGTTACCGTGCCGATTAGTTAATGATTGTCAGATAACATTACCCAACTTAACCTTATCAAGGCCTCCTTATCGGTGTGTTACTGCATGGTCTGATGCACATGTGCATGCACACAAAATAAACACGGACGTGGAGACACTAAAATCTGGGCTGCAAATGAATAAGTGCCAAGCACAGCTTAACACTGTTCCTGCTGCTGAGATACAGGCTGCCACCCACCTTTCTTCTTCTCAATCATAGTGACATTTCCCATTACTGCATGGTAATTCATGCTCTTATTTGCTGCCATGGTGATACTCAGCTCTTAAGTGACAAAATGCAGCAGGGATCTATGAGCCTGCATGTTTGCTCACTGAACCGTGTGAATGTGAAAGATCCTTTTAACTGTACACGAGACCTTCTGTATGTGATCAAATCCCGTTTAGTCCCCCGTTGTCTTGAAGCACTTACCGTCTCATTCCCCTGAGCGCAAGTTTTATTTTTCAAGAAAGTTCATCATGGCAAACAAGCTACTGCCTTAATAGGATCTGAATGCATTATATTAATGGCTCAGTTAATAGCCAATCCAAGGGCTGGAGCACATCGACCATTTATGAATCAATATGGCAACAAGCAAGTGCACATATCAGTGGTCACTAAGAGCATAGAAGGGTAATGTCTTGCCGTTAATCTCTGCGTGTATGTCAGTTACTGTGTTGGGAAGTCAGATACATGTCTTCTAACAAAGAACAATTTACATGCTACTCCTTTTTTTCGAAGCTGAAAACAATAGTCGATTCATCATGGTCGACGGACCGAAAACAACTACTTTCATGATCGATTAAAACATATAGGCTAAGTATGTCTTCAATAAACATTAATGGATCGTTTACACTATTTTCAGACTTTTTACAGAACAAGTGATTAGTAGAGAAAAAAAAGTCTGATTAATCCATTAGGAAAACAATCGTTGGTTGCAGCTCTACTTCTTTGTTAGATATAATATATCAGCAATCGTTTCTTCCATTGTTAGCAGCCTCCACTAAAACCCTCGGTAACAGGAAAGACTTTAAATGTCCCATCATGATGCTTTGAATACTGTACTGGTGATTTACCCATCACAACTTTTTAATTGTAGGCACCAACATTCACATTTGAAGACATTTTAACTGTTTAGAAATCACCCATGAAGTGTTTCTTCAAGACTCGATGCCAGCCTTATGTTTTGTCCTCCTCCCCATTTTCGTGCTACAATTCACTGCAACTTCATAACAATAGCCAAACATATTCCATCTAAAAATATCCCCCAGCTTCAGAGACCCAAATCATTACAAGTCCACAGGATAATGTGACGCTGGCCCGCCGTCCTATGTCTTATCCAGCCACTGTGATTGTGATATGGGTGCGGTTGAAGTTCCTCCACACTGCTGAATGGATGGCTTTGCAGAGATGCGAATGGGAGCTGTGAAGTGGCCGGTCCGTTCAAACAATAGGTGTTGTGGGCTTGTGGCTGCCGGCAGGAAGGTGAACAAGTTTAAATTGCAGAATGACGAAGGGAAATGCCAAAGAAGGATCAGCTGATGGTGTTTTCTTTGGAACAAAGTGCCTGATGTTTGTAACCCTTTCTCACGCATGTCCTGTGGCAAAATAAACACGAGTTAACCCCCGTCGTAGTTTAATTTCTTCGTAATTTCTTTTTTACACAAACCCTGCGTCTGCATCTGTAGTTCTATACCCATCACTGACAACCATAGAATTCTATCAAACCTTATATAAATAAGTATTAATAGAGGACGTACTTCCCTTTTTAGAACTCTCTAACCACTGATTGTATCCCTTCAATAGAGTTGTGCATTTTGGGTTTACTTTGATGTAGTTCTAATAGTTTTAGTATTCATTTCTGGCAAGAAGAACTGAACTGGCGACACCATGTTCATACTGGTATACTGGTCACAAGCTGTCTGAAAACACACCAAATGAGTTTTCTTTCGAGGCACTCTAAATCGTCCAATCCTCTATTCTCCTTCCTATCAACCTCATCCCACCTTTAAGTGGAGTTGGACTTGTTGGACGCATTTGGTCAGTGTGCAATTATGTAACGGAAAAAGGAAAGTTGGTCAGGGCTTGCGATAGCTGAGTGGCTGTGATGGTCCTGCCGCGGCCTGATGGAAGAACATTTGTGGCAGTAATTTAGCACATGGGTGCTTCCGCTGCAGGGGTCATTGTATCCGTCACGCTCGGCTGCGACCACGCTGACCCCCGCTTGTGTTTTCGGGCCGGCCAACTCCGCCGTAAACTCACTGGCTTCCAACAATAGACTGCAGAATGAGACGCACCAGACAGAGTTGGTAGGCAGAAGGGGAGATTGTGGAAAGGAGAGATTAACAGGGTGAGAAAGTGGGTTGAGGCAAGAAAGGGAAATAAATTGAGGCAAGAAGGACGGATTGCATGCACACAAAACTACACGGCCCATGACCCTGGGCGCAACCAAAAGCATTGTTATCTCTGCAGCCTAAACGCAAACAGAACATAGTTTTTAGAGAAGAAATCAATTTTTTGAAACTGGGAGAAAATGAGGTGACATTTAATAGTGGAGAGGGGGCAGCTAAAGAAGTCTTTTTGAATGATGTGATGCAGGGATTAAAGTTTGGATGGCAGATTGTGTCAGGCCGGAGCGAGGCAGACCACAGGAGAGCAAAACATAAACAAAGAGCATGTGTGCTACTGAACCCCGCCAGACCACAGAGGCTCGGTCTGCTCCTGAATAAAACACAGAAACAGGCAGGCTCTGTGTGTTCGTGTGTGTGTGTATATATGTATGTGCATGTACGCGTGTGCGACAGTGTTTGTGTAAAACCACAACATAGCACAGGCAAACAGCTGTTTTAGCCAATGTGGTCAGCGCTTACCCCGGCGTCGTCCGGACCTGGTTTTAACATGTCTCATGTCTCTGGGGACTTGAACCAGACACCCCAGCTCTGCCCATATTCATTTAGGATTTCTCAGAAGAGTAGTGTTGACGGGAAGGGGGTAATGAAGAACAGCACCACTGCCTTCAGCAAGGGTAGAGCTTCACAAATAAAGCCGTGAGGAAGTATCAGGATCATGCGCTGTTGGTTGTATCTGCATCATCATTAAATGTCACCCTTGGCCTCAAGTTAATATATCTTCTGTCTTTTAACATTTCCTGGGGAGAGGGACTTGTAAGGAGGAACTCCAGCTTTGTAAGGAATTGTTTGGGCCGTGGGTCTCCAGAACGTTAGTACATGTCTGTATTTGTCTCCACCGCATCTCAAGAACTTCAGACATTAAAAATGCTTAGTTTTGAAGACTTACTTTCCCAGATCAGACGGCAACGAGCGGCTTAATGGAATCAGTGTTAACATGCCGAATGCCAAATAGCTCGTCTCTATGGCGATGATCTTCAGAGTGTTTAGTGTGGTTGTTTTTCTGCAACCATATCCAGGCAATTAGAAAATGTCATTAAAGTTTTTATTTGTTTATCTCGCTCGTCCTCACTTGTTTTTTAGACCCGTCAGGATGTTGGCTACACAACTGTCATTTATATATAAATGATATCAAACATCAGTCCGACAAGTTTACACAGCAAGACTCCATTTTTGATAGATGCTGGACGATTTAAAGTCAAGTTATGTCAGGAGCAGGGAACTTTTTATGGTGCAGTAACTACGAACTCAGGCAGACTTCAGTCTGTAAAATGATCCCTGAGATCCTGGAGAAACATGTTCCCAATGGAAACTTGAAAGGAGTCGTATTTCACAGCAAAACAGAAATGACTGAGGAGATCTCTTCATGATGAGAATCCCCAGCAGTACGTAGTGTTGGAATTATTACCTATGCCACACAACCCACTTTGGCGACAAAAGAAAGTGTCAATGAGCATCAATGAAGTGTTTTACAGGATCATCTGCCTACAAATATTACTGTAACTACGGCTGCGAAAGTACAGCACAAATGAAAATCTTATAATCTCATATTCACTAGATTAGACAATTTCAGTAAACGAAGGGAGAATTTTAGTTTAAATAACATAATGACGCACTTTCAAATCTGTTCAGTAGTAATTGTCTTGTAATTGGAAATTGATTTCACTCGGGGTTTGTACGGGAAACGTGCAGGAACGGCACATAGAAACACATTGAAAGTATACCTTAAGGTACAAGATGTAGACCAGCTACAGTTGAACCAGACAAAGTATATAAAATAGTTTGATATTACAGAATAAAAATAATCCTATCAGTGAAAACTAAAGTTCAAATTTCAGGCAAAAGTTGCTGCTTCATGTGCAAATGAATGGCATATCTAATTAGGGTGAGGATTAATGAGTCCTTAGTAAATGAAAGCAAATGTTTTAGCTATGCCAAGCTGCCAGTTTTCTGCTATTAAAAACATAATTAATTTAGTTTGAGCTGCCCTAATCTGTTGGTTTTCAGGCTTGTATCCCTCCGTCAACACCAGGCTTCCTGGGAAGGAAGAGCGTGTGGCCCGGGCGAACAGAAGCGCGGTGGCAGGGAAAAATGAACTTGTTGTCTCGAGGGGAAAGCAGAGGTGTGGACTTCGCCCTAATTGTTTAGCATTTCAAAGCATGTACGCCGAAAAAGGAAATGAAGGGTGTGGAGGGATGGCAGGAACAGAGAAGAAGAGTGGAACAGCCTGGGACAGACGAGGCCTGCCACATCAAGAGCCCTGACCCCGTCGCCAGGTTAGAGCTTTCTCATATCGATTAGTTATGCCATGTCACCGCCATTGTTCCCCGCTTGTCCGGGAATCTATCTCCTTCCGTCTCTGGTACAGTGCTTCCTGTAAAAGCCCCCAGAGGACGAGTCTTAGCCCTTCGCATCCCCTCTGTCCTCTCATTGAGAAAAGCCTTTTAGCTAGCAGTTGCCAAAAAAGAAAATGACTTAGCGTTGGAGAGGGGGGATGAAAGACAGGAGTTGAAACATGAGAATGTGTGGTACCATCCCTCCCCCCCTCCTCCTCTCCTCTCGTTGTTCTTCTTCTCCCTCTCGCACACACAGAAATCCTTTTTGCCTTAGTAACCGCCCTGCTTTCCCCATTCCCAAACACTTTTCACTGGCCCGTCACTCACTGTGCCGGAAAATCCGACTTTCTCTTCAGTCAGGGATCAAAGCTCAAAGCTCAGCCCAGCCGTCGTATGAGAAGTCACATTCTTGGGCTTTGGGCGGGGGGGGAATGCTCCTGTTGCTGCCATTTGTCCAGGAGAAAACACATCCCGAACTTTGCCTTTTTTCTTAATCCCCCCCCTCCCCTTCTTCAGGTTTCTGTGTAAATCATGAGTCATGCACAAGCAGACACACCTTGGTGGTATCAAATGAAAACTGAGACCTGTTTGTGTGCATGTGTGCGTCAGTCCTCCCCACAGGATCACACATAGGGGGTAGGGATGAACTGGACTTACCTTGACCTCTCTGGCAAAGGAGGAAGGGACCTTTCTAAAAAAGAGTGAAATAGGAAAAATGGACAGTGGAATATCTCAGTCAGGAGTGATCTAATGGGAGGAATGATGAATACAGAGCGTTTGTTATGATCCACAAGGGAGGGGATGACTCCTTCTTTTCTTGTTCCACAGTGTCTGGTGAGTCCAAAGCAGATGACATTTATCAAAGGGAGGACAGCTGGAGTTAGGTTTCCAAGGTTAAAAGCAAGAAACGGGAACAAAGAGCGAGACGGGAAAATAGAATTCCTGTTGAAAGTGAGAGATCCAGTGATTTCTCACATCTGCTGTTGCAATATTCCTGATGAATCTTGCCGAGGGGTTTCTGCTGCCTTAAGCATTTTTAGAGGCTCGAAGGATTCGTGTTTTTGAAAGTCTGACTAATGAACTTTTCTGAACTTTTTCTAAGTTGCCAAAATTTTACTCAGCAATTCTCTTATTTTTGTGCCCTTTTTCCTCCTATGACTCATCGCCTTTCCATCAAACTGTCAAGTGAGTTTCAAGCAAACTTTGTAAATGTCACAAAAACTGAAATGAGAATCAGGCGTGCTTCCATCAGCTTGAGTGAAAGGATAAATTGTCTTCTTGAATACAGAACATAACTCCATCAGAAATAAATGTTCTCTACATGTCTTCTCACAACGCCATTTCTTAAGTTTGCAAACTTACAAAAAAGTGTGAAAACTTTTACATTTCAATACGTCTCAGAAGCGGTAATAATTGGATGTGTAGCCACAAAGTTTCAGATGATCAGAGAGCGAGGTAGAAGAAGTATAGAAGAGTGATTACAAATAAGAGAAAAACAGCTTGGTTAAATTGCCTTGAGTTGAAAATTGAGTATGAAAAAAATGAAGCTTGCATGGTTTCATTTTCAAACGCATATCTCTGTGTGTGTCTGCCGCCTTTATCCATTTAAAGCTCCATTTCAAAAATCAATTTGTTAAATGGTTATTAGGTTCAGTTATCGATCCAACTGCAAGCATCTGTGGGCTCACTATAACACAGTCAGTGGCTTCCTGACACTGAGTGTGGGAGATGAGGAATGGTTATGGTATTTTAGCTCTTTTTTAATGTCGGTGTGTGTGTGTGTTTGTGCAGGCTGTGCGTTTTTATATCGCCTTGGTGACAGACTGTCCTTTTTGCTGAGTATCATTTTTTTGAATAAAACGGTTTAAGTTTCCAAGATCCTTAAGCCGCGGGGAAATGTCCCTCTTTTCTCTCTCCCTCTGTTTTTAATCTTATTTTTCTCTTCCACAGCATCACATCCAGAAATAGACCTGGACAAAACAGTCTGCTTGCTAACTGCATGACTCAGAGACAGAGAAGGGAAGGGAAAGCGAGACTGAAGAGAGACAGAGAGAAAGGAAGGATGGAGAGAGAGAGAGAGAGAGAGAGAGAGAGAGAGAGAGGGAGAGAGAGAAAAATAGAATGAACCTGACCCATCACGATGCACTCGATATCCTCAACAACCGCCTGTTAAGCCCATCAGACTCAGACCTTTAGTACGCTAAAGAAAGAAAAACCACAATATTCTCAACTCTCCATCAAGGTAGAGTTTATTATCCAATTACCGGCATATTGTTAGAGAGGGGGGAGAGAGCAGCTAAACGTCTTTGCCATTCAATTCAGAAACAGCCAAGCCAATATTTTCTCATTACGCTCTTCGCCAGCAGCGGCAAGTCCTTCCACGGTCAGTCTGTTTGGTGCTCTGCCAGATGCTGTCACATGAATGCAGCCATACCAATCACATTTGGTCTGATACTGTACATCCTGCTGTCAGCTGGTTGTCAACATGTATTTTACTGATCCCCAATGTATTTTGTCCCCTTTTGTAAAGAAATTGAGTTTAGATTTAGAGCTGGAATAGACTTACAACAGCCCTGAGCTGAGACAACGATCAGGCCCGTGACGTGATTATCGCAACGTAAAACAGGAACGTGAACTTTCATGTATTTGATTGGCCAAAAAGAAACTCACCGGATGGGGTCACAATTGCGTTGTGGCAAAAGTTGAGCCTAGTCCACTGTGTCGACGGACTAGCCTCATTTAAATGAATTGGAGGGCCGTGCCAGTCTGAACGTGACCTTAGACAAAAGGTGACTCTGTGATTTCACTTTTATCACCTCACAAAAGCTGTGATGCTGGAAGTTTGGTGACATGGTGGCTTGTTGCGGTTCCAATTCTTCGTGGCTAGTCATGTGGCAAACTGGATATTAAGAGTGAAAGTTTTGTTGTTGTTGTTTCTGTTTCATGTGGCAGAGCATTGGATGGTGCAACACAGGTAATAACAGCCTCCTCCGTTTTGGACTCTCTGGTGCGCTACAGTTAAAGATCAGCACTGATTGCAGTTGGTCAACAGCACAAACTTCAGCGCTACAAATCTGGTTTCCTGTCAAGAAAGGCCATGACAGCGTAGCACTACACACTCAAATGTGGTCTTGAGCACAGCCCCAGGAAATGTTCACAATGTTCAAATAAATCAACTAAGCATTATATATCGCTGTTAAAATTGCTTTCACTTCGCCACATTTTAAATGGCAAAAGATGAAGGTAAGTTTAAATGGCCAAATGATGGACGACGAGGGATGCTTTTAGTGATGGATCCTGATGTATTTTTCCATCCCCCTTACCTTTTATTTCGATTGTGCGTATGTGTGTGTGTACATCATTGATTGCCCACATACAGTATGTTCATCCTTCCTATATGAAGATGTGAGCTTGAACAAAACCTGTGTCACAAATGCAAGTGTCCCTTTGCTTGCCTGGGCGTTTTTGTGTGCATGTGTATGTGTTTGTTGCATGAATGCCGCGGCGGCTAGGCCATATGGTACGCGTGGCAGACAATCCGTTCCAGCAGCTTCTCAGAAACAGAAAGCGAACAGGTCTATCTTCAGGGGAGGGACTCGGGGAGCATTCCCACGGAGCCTCATTAGGGAATCTGGCAGTGAGGAGGAGGAGGTGCATGGAAGAGACACCAAAGACAGGTGGCAGTGGAGGTGGGCTAGAACAGGATGTATAGGTGTCTGGCGCTGAGAGAACAAAGATGGAGGAAAACAGATCTCCGGGGATAATGAAATGATGAGAACCCATTGCTACTTTCTGCTGCATTGAAAAGTGTTTTGTTGGCCAAGGTGGCGAGGGTAACAAGAGGAAGATGGTTGAAGCACACCTCCGGGCTTTTGCCACTTTACATATTTACCATGCTTTCTCCATTCCTTTTTCTTTTTTTATTAAACCTCCTGGTCTCCCTCGAGCTCCGTTCATACTTTCCAAGTCACGATTTGATGGCTTTTTCGGTATTGTGGGATATTTTCCCAGATGCCCATGCGCGCACCGTAAGATCTCCCAGCGTCTTACAAGCGGCAGGCCAGCACTCTTCAAAGGGGGAGAGGAGATCAAGCACAGCGCCTCCGTGCATGGACGCTTTACTGCAGGAGGAAAGACCGAGATAAAGAGAGGTGAGAAATGTACAGAGGTGAGGTGGTAATGATAGGTAGTTAGGAAGATTGTGGCGCCTTGTGAGGCCCTTCTGTTCGCTGACACACGTGGGTGGGGGTGTTGATTAGCGCAGAAATCCCGCTGGGGTCAGTGCGGTTTCCCTGCGCACATGTGGATATTATGCTTTCAGGTTCTGTGTTATAATTGGAGGGAGAAGGGCACCGCTGTGGTTAGTGGTTCAATTCCTGCTAATTTGGCATAACCAGACCGCGGGCTCTTCAAGCTCGCAGGAGTCGGAAGAAAGGTTAGTGTACCTTTCGAGTAAATGTAGCTTTCACTTGGCCCCGTGATTCATCCTCTGACCTACTGAGGTCGCCGGCTGTGTCACTGCTGTTAAAGTGTGTGCTTAACTGTCTTCACACCGACCTGGACTTTTAAAGACAATATGTGAGATTAAGCTCCCACTGTAAATATATGCATCTCTGGTGGTTTAAGGCAATTGTGATTCCACTAAATGTGATTTGGCCCCACGTATCCTCTTGCAAAAATAAGGCACAGGGAAACAGGTATCCCCATTCTCAGTCACAAGTACTGGATGAGGGGGGGAATTAAATATATCAAGAGAATAGCTCTGCAATCTGGTAATGTAATTGGGATTTAATAAACCGCCTAGTTACACAACAAACAAAACAGGAAAGCCTCCTCGGCGGGGATCTGTAATGAGCCAATGACTTTCTTCCTCTATTAACTGATGTCTGCTGTCAAGGCAATATGACACACGGATATGCATTTTAAACCTAGTCTGCGAGGCAAAGTTCAAAGAACTGTATCTGAATCAGGAGAGTAATAACCAAGGCTGTGTCTGAAATGACTCCCTTGTTCACTCATTCACTACTTGCTGTATAATAGATACTCATTAGACGAACAGTAAATTGAGATTTCAAACACTCGGTAATCATCATCACTTACAGGTTTAGTGTTGCACGAGTTATGTGTTTGCATCTATAAAATACAGCGTTTGTAAGCAGAACTGTAATGGACACTAAATAAATACTACTAGTACATATTAGGCGTGTATATCACAAGTTTCATCACGATCTGTATTATATCGATTCGGTATATGGCGATATCACAAATTCTACTATAAAGTGACTCATTTCTCAGAAAGTGACTGACGATCTTCTTCTTGATATATCATTAGCCTCATAGCTAACGCTAGCAGCCTGGCTAACGCTACTGTCCAAAGCAAGAAACAACAGTAAGAATCCCAAAGAAGAAGAAACCCTGATCTCAGTGCGATGATGAAGGCAGAATAAAACACCTGGTAGTTTTAATAAGTAGGCAGGTTTTGTTACTCACTGATCTAGTTCAGTAGAAAGAACGTTTTTATCACTCTCCCTCTTCTCTTTCTTTGCCTCCTCCACCAACGAGGCTCTTTAGCCCGCTGGAGTTTCTACAGTTGACATTACTCCGGGTGTTCGGCTACCTGGGGATAGCTACTGCAAGCTTTTTTTGTTGAGTTGTAAGCTATTTTGTTAAATTGCTTCTTCATTAAAATGCTCTCTGGTAGGCAGTTATGCAGTGTATAAATCTTGGGCTTTTATTATGAAAGGGATAACTTGTAAAGTGAGCTTTATAGGGAACCAATCTAAGCACTGATGGTGTCATTATTCTACAGCCATTACATTGTGCAATCAACATTTACTTCATAATGATAAGTTAAAGTGAAAATGTTTGTCTATTGCCACGTAAAGTGTTATTTTCTTTATCAGTAAGAATTTCAAAATAAAGGCGTATCTCAAAGCTGATGAAATGTTTTAATGTTTCCCATTTGCATCAATGTATTGATGTATCAATACGGTGGACTATAAAGTAATCAGGAGTGATTTTGGACACAGTCCAATTTTTATTGAGAAGCAGTTTTTGCACTACACACACCGCCTCCAGTATATTGTCGACCTTTTTAATGTTCATCATTCTCCTCTGACTAGACCCAGAGAGTCTTTTGCAAAATAGATATTAAATGTCTCCACTTTGACGTGTGTATGTGTGTGTGTATTGGAACTAAGGAGAGGAGATTGTGTGTGTGATCATCTGTTTGAGCATAACTGAGAAACCAGAGGAATCTTCAGAGAAGCCTTTGCTTTGAATTTTATGCGAGACTCAGTGTTCTGCTGCTGCTGCTGTTAGCTATTCCTCCCAGACCTGAACAGCATGAGGCCAGTTGCTCTATACTGTGTGTGCTGTGTGTGTCTCAGCATGTATCTCTGCTTCAGACTGAGAAAAGCCTTTGTGCTTTTGTATGTGTGAGGTGGACTAAAAAAAGGTTGTGTGTGCCTGTGCTGTGTGAGTGAGGGAAACCAACCACACTTCCACAAAGCAGGGGGAAGCTCTTTGCCTTGCAACCCATCAACCAATGCCAACCTCACACACACACACACACGCACACACCCACACGCGCACACACACACACACACACACACACACACACACACACACACACACACACACACACACACACACACACACACACACACACACACACACACACACACACACACACACAGATGGACTAATCCTCCAGAGGAAAAGTGGCCAGTGAGGCGCAGTAGGGGGAAACATGTGGTCAGTATCCTGGAAGGACACATCCTGCTTTCTGCTTCCTCCCTCTCCCCTTCTGCACTGCATCCCTCTCTCTCTCTTAGCTGGCGAGAAACATGGAGTCGTACTTGCCATGGAGGTCATTCGTCGGAAGGAAAATGGCACGGTTCACTCAGTTACTGAGTGTACTGTATTCGATATGTAAGATGAATGACCTCGGTGATCACTTATTTGTCCAGTCAATGGGACGCAGGCACAGAACAAGAATAGAATCGGCCTCCCCCCCACACAGCCGAATAGACCGCCTCACACGCATGTGAATGGAAGGTGTGAGACGGACAATCACAGAGAAACAATAGGTGATGTTTTTGCCAGGAGGAAGACAAAGAAAAAGAAAGAGAAAGCAGGTGCTAGCTGCTCTCATGGCCTCAGCAAACAGCTTTTGGTTCAATCTGCAACGTTTTCCTATAGGAGAGGTTGGAATGTCAGGTTTCAGATTGATTATTTGTGTGGGTGTTTTAAAGAAAGCAAAGGAGACGATGCAGCACATAACGAGAGTGTGTTTTCTGTTATCCTGCCAACACATCCTTTTTGTTTGAGTTTCAGTGATTTTGAAGTTTTTACTTCACTTGAATAGAATATTGACCTCTTTTAAAAACCCAACAGTACTTATAAAACACATACAAGCTGCAGTTTGCAACCCTGGCGCCTACAGTTTGTTCATACTAATCTATTTAGCCAGATATGTTATCATCTTTAAGTCGGTATCGACAGTTTCAATATGGAACTGAGGACACAATCTTTCCTGAACATTAGCCGAGCGCTTCCAGTTGCCTTAAAGCTGCTTTAATCAATAATTTCATATTTATATTAACATCAAAAATCTATATGTAATGTGAAAGAGATGTGACGTGACCAGAAATGCAACTTTAAATGAGCTGATATTGCAATTATAATGTGCTTTGCTGCTTCCCTGCTGTGATCAAAACCACTCATTTTGTTATGCCTTCATGTCAACAACTTCACACTGTATTAAAACTGTGTGTAACTAAGAAAAAGCTGCTAATGCTGCCACAGACAGTGATGTAATTCCCACTGGGGCCACCCAGGCTAAAAGAGAATACTGTACTGTCAGACACTAAATTTGGGACTTAAGCAGTAAGAGGTGCGTGAAACTGGAACAGACGCAGGGATGCATGGATGTAAATTAGAGAGAAAAAACACGGGAGAGATTTCCTCTGAAGCGTGTTGATTACATTTATTTTTGTATACTCATCTGTGATAATGATGTGTTTGCGTGTCTGCCTCTCTGTGTATACACTCAGGAGTGTGTGTCTGTACAGCGGTAAAGCTTTGCATGTAAACCAGTCCCTGCGTCACTTTTGTCTGTTTGTTCTCATGCCTGTTGACAGCCACCAGCTCTCGAACAGTCCAACAAGGGATTGACTCTGAAATACCACTTTGATCTCATCGTGTTCCCCCTCTGAACTCTCTCCCTGTCTGTCTCGCTCCATCCTTTCTTTCCTGTGAGTGCGTGGAGCCTCGCCTTTCATCACGTCGATATCCAAAGCCATCGTCTCTGCTTATTCGTCTGTCGCTCTGTGTTTTATATAGGTGTGTGTGTATGTGTGTGTGTGTGTGTGTGTGTGTGTGTGAGCCTATATTGGTGCTGACAGGTAGCGTTGGCAAGTCCAAATGTGTTGCCATGCTCGGGTGTCTAATGACACTAGAGGTGTGTGTGTGTGTGAGAGAGTGTGGGGGGGGGGATTTTTTTATTAACTTAAACACACTTTGACACCTTTTTATGTGTTATTATTTTATGTCTCTTTGCTTTTTCTCCTGTGTTGAGCCTCAGCGACCCTCAGTCTGCCTTCACAGCCATTCATAAAGCGGACTCGGGAAATTCTTGCTTTTTTATTTCTCCTGCCAAGTCTCCGAAGGTCCTTTTTTTAAAGCCCCAATCTAAACTCTGTGTGCAGTATCAGCAGTCAGACCATGCAGACTCCACCATGGTGTGAGTGTTGGGGCTGTATGCTGGACAAAATGTTGAATTCTGACAGTTTTTTGTTTTTACATCTAATGGAAACTGTTTTTAAATCCAAGAGAAGTGAAAAAGTAGTTATGGTTTGATAGGATAAATTAAGACTTGATTTTTATGAAATCAAACAGAATTTTGATAGTTTTCTATGTTTTGCATATTTTTCTTCCAGAAATATCCATTCGATGTATTTACATTAAGTAATTATCTATCTAAATAGTAGTTTTCATTGGGAGTGGCGAAGTCCGCCATTCCAGTACTGGATTCAGATCGTGCCTGTGATCCGTGACGCATCACAACTGTATTAAGTTACTACTGACGCCAACAATCATTTCCCTCTGCTGCTTGTTCACATCAAAAGTGTCCGACCATGACGGCGATTGTTCATCAAAAATGCGTCTACTAAACAAAACATGGTCAAATGTTGGCAAGAAAGCAATACAACAAGAAGGAGCAGCCATAGTATATGTTAGATAGAGAAAGGGGCGGCAGGCTCCACGCTGTTCGCTGCTGTTATGTGGAAAACTTACACGTACATCATGAAATCAGGTCAGACTATAATTCTAAGGCATGCTAAAGGTTAGACAGCTAAAACACTTTGTTGTAATAGAAAAGCGTAAATGCAGATCTGCTCTCCCATCCACCACCTTGACCTCGACACCTTTACTCTCCGCCTCGCTACATAAATGGCACGCTGCGTCCTGCATTGGCGCTGAACGATTGTCGCCGGATGTTAAACATCTCCTCTTAAATGAAGCCATGAAGTAAACTACCGAAAAGGTTTTCATTACACAAGTGAATTAAATCAAGCGCACCTTAAGCAGTTCATCCCGTCTTATTTCCTGTGCGCTCTTTGCTTGTGTGACTGTGGTCTGACCTTGTTTGAAAGCCTGTGACTCACTGTGGGCCATTGTCAGTCTAATCCCAGCCAGCTTTATTTGTGGGAGCATGTGTATGGCCTCCGTCTAGGCTTAACGTGACTTAATGCAGCTGAGAGCCAAGCCACTTCTCTGCCTTTGATCTGCGAGGGAGCGACTGCACGGTTAAGACACTCAAAGACCACACCGTCATCTTCGGGAAGCCCCCCCCCCCCCCCCTCGTTTGGTCTTCAATGCTTGCATGCTTTAATTCGGCAGTTAGTGAAAACCAGCCTTCTTCGCTTCTTTTCTTTTACATTTGTTTGTTTTCCTTTTTTCTCTCTTTTGTGCCGTGTGACGTCGCCGCACAAACCCTTTCACATGCTGCTAATACCATGTCTCAATGTCTGAGTGCGCTGAACCGTCCCGGTTAATGCTATGTGGTCGGCCGGTTTTCATGACATAAGCAGACGGTGACAGAGAGATCTATAATTTTCTCCCTCTCGCACTCTTTTTTTTTTTGACTTCCTCTCCATTTCCACTCCGTTGACAGAAACGGGTGCCGGGGGTGAGGAGGGAATACCTTGTTTTTATCCCCTGCTTTCACAAAGATGGTTTATTTATCAGTGTGTGTGTGTGTGTGTGTGTGTGTGTGTGTGTGTGTGTGTGTTTCTCTGAGAGTTGAATACCCCCAGACATCAGACAGACCACAGGCCTTTTCTCAGTACAGGAGATATCTTTCAGTGAAGGCTTCTCCGTTCACTTCCACACCACACTTACATACATTCACTCAGACTGTTGCCTGTACTTACCGAGTATAGCATTACATTTCACTATCTGTGTGTCTCGGATCGGACAGGCCAGCGCTAGAGTTAGGACAGAAAGCACTGTCATCATCTCAAATTATCCCTCAACTCCCTCTATACTCGACACTTGCACACTTTTATTTTTTTCATCCACATTCCTCCTTAATTTCATCTAGCGGTCTCTCATCTTGCCTCTCACTCTGTCGCTGTCACTCCCGCTTGCACATATGCACATTTCTTCCACCGTATATTTGCTCTAGCTCATTGCTTCTTCTGTTCACTCTCCCTCTTGCTCCCACTCACACGTACATATTGTATTTCTCGTTGTTTACCACAACCTTTTGTGTTTCTTGACACTCTGTCACACGTGTATATTCTATATCTTTGCCTCCATATTCTCCTCTTTATTTGTCCCTCTGTGCATATATCCCCGCAGACTTGGCACGCCAGGCATAAAGGCCTCTTTTCAGTCTGATTACTTCGGCCATGCTCCAGGGTTTGTTATTTTTCCCCCCCCTCGGTCACGCTGCCCGGCTTTACCCTCCACAACGATTAGTCACTCGGGGTTATACAACTCCACGTTTATTTTTAAAAATGTGTCCAAGTTCCCTTTACATTGGCGCTCCGGGCCGTTCTCGGTCATGCCGAGCGGCTGAGGTTAGCACAGGCCAGATGATGTAATGAAGCAAAATTTTCCAGCGTTCTTCCCTCACGAGTCAGTCACATGAAAACAGGCAATGGATGTAGGAAACACACACATGCAGCAGAGGCCACCGACATGCTTCCAAGTTTCACATTAACCCAGGCTGATGGGGTAATGATGTTATGTGTAGCTACCAGATAAGGGCCGTAACTGTCTTCTACATGAGTAACACGTATACATACATGTAGGATGATGCGTGTCTCTCTACATGTACTGAGAGACAGTCAGGTGCTGTGTGCGTGCGTGCGTGCGTGTGTGCGTGTGTGTGTGTGTGTGTGTGTGTGTGTGTGTGTGTGTGTGTGTGTTTGTATGTTTACGCCCTCACTGGAACAGCCAGCTCAGTGTGTGTTGACATGTGCAGTCAGCCCTTAGCTTGTGTGTTTACCCACGACCACAGAGCATGTCTCCGTCCACAGGCTGCTGCGCACGTGTTTGTCGGACGCAGGAGCACAACAGGGACCGAGCTGGGGCGCTTGTGTCGGTAGGTGGGTGTCTGTGTTGGTGTGCTGGGAGGCGAGGTCATTAGATCAGAGGTAGAGCAGGTGGTCGCCGCCTACTTTAGCCTCGTGCACCCCCCCCCTCCCCTATGTACGGCCTTCGCAGTAGCAAAGGGTCAAAGGTCGGGCAAGGAAAAGGCTGCTGGCTCAGAGCCAGAAACTTTGCAGCATTCCTCTGCAGTCTAAATCGGAGACAACATGGCCTCTCCCTGGAGATCAATGGGCCACAATGTTATTTAAATACAAGATGACCACAGGGGAGGAGGGGTTTCGGAGGGGGGGTCACAACAGCCGCACTGCTGACAGAAGACACCCCTCCTCAACAACAAAAAAGCTTCAATTAGAATCTCGCCTCAGATGACTTTGCTCATCAAGTCTTTCTCAGCTTTGACTTGACAACTTATTAAATGATTTACATCCTCACAAAATACTGAGATTTAAAAAAATGTTTCCCCCCCAACAGAATATTTAAGATTTACTTCAGTCCTAACTGAGTCTTTAAAAGGAGTTGATGAATTATTCACTGTGATCCACTTGTCTCCCTTTTCAGTCCCAATCAGGCCAAATGACGGCTAAATTCTCTTATCTCTCTTATCTGACTTTTAACCCTTCCACATTGTTTGATACGTGTTTTTTAAGCACTCATTTTAAAGTGGCTGTATTAAAAAACTAAAAATAATAATAATTTAAAAAAGTAAGGATGACAAGTTTTTAATACATAAAACCAAACACACACCGCAATCACCGTCGGGGCAACTCCACAGGTCCTGGAGGTCAAAGTGAGCACATGCTGCACTACTCCAGACACTGTACTGAAGATATACAGGCAGGAAATGAGCAGACGCGAGCTGGGACAGTAGAGAACATGATCTGGGAGAGCTCATAACCTTGTAATTCACACTGTAAGTGATAGGTTCAGCACTACTCCTCAGGTGCCTCTTACAAGGTATCACATGTAGGTACTAGTGCTACTTTTCAAGTTCCTCATTTGTGGTCATTGTTCTTGCATTACACTTCCCATGATTTAGTTTTAATCTGAGGATGTTTGTGTTTCTGGAGTCGTCTCCGTTCTGTTTTTTGTTGTCTGTAATTTGTTTCGACCGCAGCGGCCGTCGCCGCTCGTAGTGATGATCCTGCTTTCCTTTCAAACCGCAGCTGAAACTTTCATGCACATCACTTCATGTGCACGGGAGGATCTTTTATCATAGTGAAGATTTAATGCAGGAGAACGACGTCAGTAACTATAAAATCTAACTATTGTGACGCGTCGGTCTCCAAAGAGAGTAGAGAAGAAGAGAAGAGAAAAGAAAAGCATTTCTTTTTAAAATAAATCTAAGAATTTCATGGATCACTTCTTAAGATATCAATATCACAGCTCTCGTATCATCTCGTGATGGAGTCTGTGTCATCGTGGTTGTGCGGCGACTCCACAGGATGGGCTATTTCAGGTCCCTTTCAGCTGAGTCTTGTTCTCAAGCACATGGTTACATAAACTCTAGTGATCCTGGAGCACTGCAGGAGAAAGCCGGGAACAAGACGGGGACCGAGGTGTGTGTACTTTGTGTGCCTTCTTAGTGTGTCCTCCGGTGTTTGTGTGTGTGTGGAGGGCAGCGCAGGAGAACTGAATGATTTATAAAGATTGATGGCTCGCAAAGCAGCAGTGCAACAGCGCTGGAGAATGTCACGTGGCCCTGGAAGGACATGCAGAGACCGACTATTTATCTCAGGGTTTTTTTTCTGCTAATTCAGGATCAGCAAACAATATGTATCATAATGAAATGTATACACGAGGATGATATCCATTTTCCAAAATTCCTATCAGCCCTTGTAGAGAAAGTGATCTCAGTCTCTGTATCAGATGTATTTAGTTGTTTTAGAAGGAGACATCCCTTGACTTGAAGCTGCTAATGTTGCTTTAAGTAGTCATACGTGGCAATATTTGTTTTATGGGTACCAACCGAAATGTGTCATTTGGCCAATTTTATTGTGATTGAAAGCTCCAGAAAAGCGACTCAATGGACCTTTAATGCAGATTGTAGAAACTTTAAAGTTTAGACTTGATTTGAACCTTTGTAAAGTTTGCCGTCTTTTGCTAAAGGTATCCATTGTTTTTGTCTATTGTCAGAAAATCCATCAGCAGCTGTTATGATAATCAATTAATCATTTACATCATTTTTAAAACCAAAAGCATTTGTCACATAAGATTCTCTAATTCCAGTTTATCAAACGTGAGATTTTTCTTGCTTCTATGTT
Source organism: Cottoperca gobio (assembly GCF_900634415.1). Lineage (NCBI taxonomy): Eukaryota > Metazoa > Chordata > Actinopteri > Perciformes > Bovichtidae > Cottoperca > Cottoperca gobio. Next base: position 11,760,224 of record NC_041365.1, on the reverse strand, counting down.
TATTTATATGCTTAAAATGAATAACTTTGGGTTTTGGACTGTTGATCGGACAAAACTAGACATTTGAAGACGTTGATTTGAAAATGTTTCTCTATTTGATGATATATTAATGACGAAACAATTGTCAGATTAATTGAGAAAATATTCTCCATCAGTAACGCAGCTCTAGTATCGTACAGACGGCAGCATTGAAGCATTTCAAACCAGCTCGACGCATAAACTGAGATCAAATTGAGATCTACTCTGAAACATTTTTATAAAAATGCAGCTCGAGAGGTCAAACCCAGCCAACCAAGACCGGCCATATGTTACTCCTGCAGTTCTGCCCTTTCCTCTTTTTGGATGAATTGCTCTGTGAATTTAGACAGCATGTCACTGCAGTCACTGGCGGCTATTCACAAACACTTCCGTGTCCGTTCCCAACAGAAAAATGTATCTTCATTACGAAACAAATTCATCAACAGCTTGTGTTAATGAATGTGATTGTGGCTACAGTCTGTATCGTTTCTTTGTAGTTATGCTGATTACGAATATGACAATCTGAATAATTCATCTTAATTCAAAAGCACAACTGCACTTTAGCATCACGTATGAGCAGGATTATTTTGACCTACAGCATGAAACTTGATATGTCACTGTTGCTGATGCATTAATATTCTGCAATTAGAAATTGTGGATACTACTCATGATTATAAACAATTAATTCTGCCGCCTTAGGCAAGCGCGGAGACTGATGCTGTTTAATGGGAGATTAAAGAGTGGAGAGGGAAGGGACATTGGAAGCCGTGTGATACAGAGTGGAAAGTAAAGCTAGTGATGTGTTCATGTCCATTTGACTTTGTTTCTGCTGGCGGGCTTTTGCTTGTGGTTTCTCTTTTTTACGAGGATCCGCGTCTTTGTTGGCAGTACAGAGTTTTGTGTGTGATCGCACTCATGTGGTCGGTGAGGTTGATTTGTTGCAGGGCGAGAGCTCATGGCCCAGTGAGGCGTTTTACATCAGAGGGAGTTAATGTACAGTCATATGTGAGGCGGGGGGGGGGAATTAAGTTCATCAGCCAACGCCTTGCAAACCCGAGCGTGTATAGATCGTGTGCATGTGACGTCACGTCAACCCGTAAGTCAACCATGTTGGATGATCTACACAACCAAGACGGCTGCCCGTTCACGTGTGAGTTGCTGCAACGCTTCGTCATTTTCTTTGTATTTAAACGTCTAAGATTGAAAGAAAATGCCAATCGTGTGCGCAGTGTATAATTGTGGTAATAACGCTACTCGTGACCCAGAGAAACGGTTCTTTAGATTTCCTAAAATCATCAAAAACAACGATCAACAAAAGAGGGATGAATTACTGTCTACCGAACGCCGTACGCTGGTTTAGCAACATAACTCGTGAGGATTTAACAGAAGAAAAAGCACAATTCAACCGTGTGTGTGGCGTCCACTTTATATCTGATAAGAGCTCATGCTAAAGCTATGTTTTCAATGTTTACGTTAAACATTTGTGCTTATGATATACCCGAACACTGTAAGACCTTACTTCTCCATATCGCTGACTGGTAAATAAGGCACTTTCTTTACATGTGATGGCAGCCATTCGCTCTTTTCTTCTGTGCATGTTTTTGTTTGGCTTATTCTTGAGACTACTTCACTTGCGAAAAGCAAAGCACCAATGTGAGAACATGCTTCGCTTAATCCAGCCATACAATCACAGTGTGCGAGGATAACATCGCCGCTCTTCTCAGTCATAAACCACGGCTTGAGCGGTGTATCTTGAGCTCTTTGAGAGTGATTTACACGGGCATGGACGAGCACCCTGTCATCTTTCAGTGGTTTGGTAAGAAGACTACCAACCCTATAAGGATCTAAGCTCTTGTATGCCTTCATTTGTGCGTTGGTTGCCCACGACGTTTGTAGCACAAGGTAGTTCACAATATCCAGATATTCAATCGGCGGTAATGAATCTAAATCCTCAATATAATCAGACGGCTTTAGCGTGTACGGGTCACGGCCGCACATTTGGACTTTTTCTCTCCAGAGAGTCACAATACTTTGAAGAAGTCGGAGTTGTATTGTTGTAGTTGTTCGCTTTAGGCGCCATTGTTGATTTGTATATCATCCAACATGGCGTCGCACGAAGAATAACGTCTAAGTTCAGCGCGGGAGGAAAGCAGGGGAACGAGGGACTTGACGGAGACATAAGTAGGGAGAAAGAGTGGAGGTCATCCTATCAGCTGAGACCACACAGGCTGTAATGGATCTCTTTAACAGTCACAAACAATTGCACCGTCTCCAAATCCCATGTCCTCCCCCCTCTCGCTCAATCTCCCTCTCACACGTGCAGAAACACACACACACACACACACACACACACACACACACACACGCATACACGAGCGCTGGCACCTTGGGAAATGAAGATGGATGATGAGCACCTTGCTAAGCAGGGCTGCGAGAAGCTTAAGAGATAATGCGGAACTCGCCCATACACCAACGACGACGTTTACAGCCACATACTTAGTTTACATGCATTATGCGAGAGGCACAAACTCATTTTACAAACCTCACGGTGCCTTTATCTTGCTTGTCATGTAAAATAGATGCGTTTAGCTTCGTATCATTGTTCCGTGGTTGCATTAAACCACTTGGCTCATTACTGCCGGAAGCTTTAAGCGCTGTGGCGTCCTGTAGAGAAAGACAAGACCGATATAAAGGTTGTTAGACGGGCAGCAGAGTGGTGGGCAGAGCACAGAGCTATAAACAGGAAGAGCTAATGTACTCCTCGCATTAATGTTAACTTGGGATTTTCCATTGGCCCTTATCAGCACACGCACACATGCAAACACACAGGCAACACATTCACTTGAGGAAAAACTGTATTTTTGAGGCTAATATTGAAGAATATGATGATATATTGGCCCATATTTGTTTTCGCCCTAACGTAAACTTTATTACAAAGGAACCCTTGAATATAACCGTTAATTAAAATTCCAGTGAAGTTTAATCAACATCAATAACAATTATAAACATGAAGGCAAGTACGATAAATCAAAGCGCTGATACAGAGCTCATTAGGCAGATCGGCCATCAGCCCATTATTTTATGTAATTATAAAACTCAATGTTTTAGATACATTCATTGAGACTCTTTTTTTAGTGCCATAGCAATCTTGGCCTCATGGTACCTTGATTAAAAATGATCCTCATAAGTTTCACACTGTATAGATTTTAAGTTTGGCGATTTTAAAGAGCACAGGTGTGAGACGGGCTTCAGCAGCGGCAGATAACATGAGCTCAGGTATCAGATGCCATCAAACTGTATAAAAAAATCTAAACGATATAACTATAATAAACATTAAACAAAGACGTGTACTGCAAATACATTAATATAATCAAATCGAACACCAGCAAGGCCAATCGGGTTATCGGGTTAGCTCTAATAAGCACTCACAAAACACACACACACACACACACGCACACACACACACAAGGGAAGCAAAGCAGTTATTAATCACGTCAGGGGCTTGTTGTACTGATGGAGCTCCACAGAGAGAAATGCTTCATTAACATCGGCCCTCAAGCCTCTTTGGTAGCAGGAGCACGCACCCACGCACACATTGTATTGTATAGACGTACAGGACCTATGTGTGGGCACAGACATCAAACTTTGAAAGGGAACACACACACACACACACACACACACACACTCCATGCTGCTGCATCTTTACCTCATATGTACATTGATCTTGACCTGGCAAGCATACTCCCACTCGTTCATGCATAGAAAATGTCTGCATCGATAATCATCTCTCACACACGCACAGAGGTGTGAGGGCTTCGAGTGTGTGTGTGTGTGTGTGTGTGTGTGTGTGTGTGTGTGTGTGTGTGTGTGTGTGTGTGTGTGTGTGTGTGTGTGTGTGTGTGTGTGTGTGTGTGTGTGTGTGTGTGTGTGTGTGTGTGGTTGACTTATTTATTTATTCACCCGCTGCCTCTATCCAGGTCAGTCATCTCCAACAGCTTAACGTGCACATGGCTCTTCTTTTGAAAACACTAGCCCACCTCTCCCTCTCTGGGTGTCTGAGGACTGACAGCTAAGCAGGGAACACACACACACACACACACACACACACACACACACACTCAGGTGCTCATGGCGGTTTGGTATGTTGCTGCTGCTGAGGCAGGGTAACTTGGCGAAGCTTTGATGTCCTCTGCTTCTTGTGTCTGGGTGGAAGCGCTCCCTCACTCCCATGATGTCGACTGTTTGCCTGCCGCTGCTTTTTGATGTTTTTATAGCAACTCTCCCGATGGAATTGACTAACTGACCCCCGCAGGATGCCAGCAATACACGCACAAAATGAAGACAAAAGGAAGTGTCTGATTGGATAAAGAACAGGAAGTGGTCAGTTTAACTTCCTGTTTTGCGTTGACTATTGTATTCCAAAGTAGCGAGACAGGCCTGGTGAGGATGTGTATACACACACACACACACACACACACACACACACACACACACACACACACACACACACACACACACATACGAGACCTGGCAAGATCAGCCTCTTGCTGCCAAGCTCCTACTCGCAAATAAATAGATGCAAAGTACACAATAATTAAGTGTCAGACTTGATACTGCATTCAAAGGGCCTCAGCCCAATTTGCAATTTTAAGCAGGCTAAGATGCGTGCTGTGTTTCAGAGCCATTGTTCTCTTTTAATGGTAATCGGCCAACCTTTGCCTTCTTTGTTGCGTGGACAGAATTTCTCGTGGAGGAGTTTCTGCTCAGTTTGTCAGAGTTTTCTCAGGGCCCGCGGTTGTCAATGGAGGCATTTCAACACACACACACACACACACACACACACACACTCACACTCACACACGGTGAAATAATGTTATTTTTTTTACTTTAAATGTTCAATTCAGTCCAGATGTACACATCAGGAACAGGTAAGTGTAACTCAGTATCTCACAGTGGATGAAGCTGCAGTAAAAGGCCACAGGTCAAGAGTGACAAGAAGAATTTCTGGAACCAATTACGTGTCCCGGCCCGCTTTACAAGATGAGGGAACAAGACAAAAGCAGCTACAAACATCTGATGGTGTAATTTCACCCTAACCTAACTATAATGAGAGGTGAATCTGCCATCAGAATCTTTAGTGCTAACAAGGAGGTGAAGTGGAAGACTGGTTAATTGGCAGCCTCCTTATCCACGCTGCTGCAGATCTCTGTAGATATCACAGAGGCTCTCGAAGTCTTTCAACTAGCAAACAACCCAACAAACAGAGCTCAAAACCCGAGGCTGTGTTTCATTAACAAACCATTCAAGTTGCGAAGCTTCAACAGAAACGGAGGCACCATAGTTTTAGGGCAGGGGAGAGGAACTTTGAATTCCTACATTAAATGCAGAACTCCTAAATGCTGAAACGCACCCCGCAGCACAGCAGTATCATTCCGAGTCCGACCGCAGCGCCGGAAAGCCGCTCCATTGCTCATGGATACCTTGAGGCCAAAATGCAACGGAAGCAATAATGAACGTACAAAATATGACATTTATTTTATGAGCTTCAAGCGAGAAATTTGATGTGTCAGCAGCACTGACCGAACCGCCAGACGTAGGTACACATCAACTGTTTGATCTTTCTGTATGTGAATAACATCAAATGAGTCCCATAGGCAGTTGTAAAGGCTGCATCAATTATAACGACCAGCTTTTTGAATAACTAGGTTATGTCCTTGTATTTATAGTTTTCTGCTGTTGTAATGACCAGGATGTTAACAGATGTTTGATGCTATGTTTTTGTTTTAGCAGTAAACTAATATATCAAAGCTTAAATTTAAATAAGAAAGTAAGACAAAAATGCAATTTATACAGCAATCTAAACTATAAGAAACTTAACTGAGCCATAATAACATTACGTCAAGTAATGTGGGGTATAGATAAGCCTGTATTTTGAATATAATGCCTTATCGATCAACATGTACGTCGACACAATACGATAACAGTTGTATGCTCTCTGATTAGGACTCACAAAACACACACTTGTATCATGTTTACACACATTTCAAATTCGAGAACCTTTTCTTGTTTATTAAGGAAGATGTACAAACAAACGTCACATATTCTTTCTATTATTTGATATCGGTACTGAAACTCATGGTATCATATCGGCACCAATATTGCAGTAAAAAAATGGCAAACCGTACTCAGTTTGTGCTCTGAAAGGTTTGAGAGAAAAGGTATTTGTTTCATCAGTAGTGTCTGCAGGAACATCTGCTAAAAACATATTTGTAAGCTGCTGGGTGAAAGGTCACTGAGACGCGTAACCACATGAGAATAAAGAAGTAGAATGTCGGTCAAAGAGCATCTGAGTGGGTACACTGAAACGCTACTTTCCGGTTTCAGCTCATTAAAATTCTGTGGTTGTGATGATTTCATGCTGGTTTGCAACTACAGTGGAACATAATCCAGTTAATCTGAAACTAATCTAATTATGTAGCATTTCAGTTACAAAATGAAAATGCTAGTCAGATCTGATAATGCTGTGTGTTTAAGTAATTAATTGAAAACGCAAACATTGTTCCAAGCAGGCCTCTCTGTTCCTGTAGATAGCTGCAGGTCCAGCATCGTCTCTGGGAGACCTTGCTGGTGTGTTGAGGGATGATTTCCACTCCCGTCTGTCCTCTCTCACATTCTGCAGCCCACGCAGACTTCCCTCTGCGGTTTGACACCTGAATGTGCAGGTTTCAGCTGTTGCCTTATCTAAAGAAAGCTGTGGGTGGAAGGAAGAAGTGCAGTGAACAGGCACATCTGAAGATGCACACGCGCGCCGAGGAGAAGACAAAATGTCAGGGCTGGTTCTGCGAGACAACTGCTCCCAGGTGCTGCTGCCGGCGTAGAGGCTTGCTTGTGGTGTCGGGTTGCAGCAGAAGACCACCGCGCTTAAATTCACTTAAAATGTCAAAACACCTGAGGGGGGTGAGGGCCGTGCCTGGACCTGACAACTATCAACCTTTCTCTGCCTCCCTCACTCTGACAAAAAAACTGGTTGGAAACCTCAGTGATAACTGTGTAACCTTTTCAGAAAGCACTTTGCCCTTTTATTTGTTTTCAAATTCCCATTCTTTTCTCTTTTGCTTTACACCAACATGAATTTAGGCGGTGCATATTCTCCTTCGGGACACTTTTAGGTGGTGTGCTGGTGAATTGTGTGACTAGTGTAGCTCTCTACCACCATTCAACACTGTACTCGCTACCAAAGAGCCCAATAAACACAGCAAGCACATATTTCAAAAGAGCAAAACTATTAAGGTTCCCATTAAGGCTCCTTTAGGCTTTGTTCTGTCTGATATATTCCCTGCATGTTAATTGACAGAAGCTAGCTTGATATTTAGTGCCCATGAATTTACGACAATGCGCTCTGCACTCACTGGCGTGGCATTTAACAAAGCCTTAGAGCGGAAGTGCTGCTCATCGTTCAACGTTCGGTCCAGCTGTTCCCGGCGCCGCAAAGATTTATGGGAAGCCTAATCCAGGTGACTGGTACCGTTGTACCATTTCTTTTTTTTTTGGCACAGTGTGTGACGTGTTTAAAGGTTTGGAGCTGTTTGCTGTTGTTGGGAGATGTATAAATGCCAGATGGTGGTCTCGCCTTTATCCAAATAGTCGGATGCCCAGCTGACCAGTTCAAAATTGAACATTTTGAGCATTACGAAGGCAGTGAATAATATTTATTTTCTTTGTTGCAAAGCTGAAAGGATTAGTCCTTCACTTCTTGCACTGAAAAGGATTCGGGGAAACATTTTGATGGCAGGTTTTGATGGAGTCCTTTTTTAAGGCAGAAATGTCAAACATTCTCTGCTTTCAGCTTCTAAAATGTGAGGAGGTGTTTGACTCTCCATCTATAAGCTAGATCTGCTCATCAGTTATCAGAGTGCACTGCCTATACATTGACTGAATACCTTTTCAGACGAAAACCAACAATTTGTGTCACGATGAGCTCTGGGAAATTATACGTGGCATTTTTCACCATTTCATGACACTTTACAAAGACATAGATTATCTCAGATCAGCCAAAAGGGTTCGTAGATGCCCATCACACGCTATTGTTCGTACTCATGGACTAATCATCAGCCCAACTTACTCTCATCTGCTGCTTTCCCCCAATTTGTCGTAAAGCTTCCAGGAAAATCTGTGGTTCTTGTTTCTGAAAATGAAACACCAAAAGTTGGTTTTTCAGTTTGTCTGCTCACCACAGCACAGCCCCCCCCCCCCCCGCACCCTCACCACGCACGCACACACACACACACACACACACACACACACACACACACACGCACGCACGCACGCACGCACGCACGCGCACACACACACACACACACTCTCTTCCGGCATGTGTCAGAAACCAGAAATGCTGCTTCTTCGCGCCGTGCCTGTTCCCTGTCATCTGACGGGTTTGCTGTAAGCCACATGAGGCCACGTTAGCTTCCTCAGCAAGCTGACTTTCTTTCTTTCTTCCTGTTTTAACCGCAGGAAATTTTCCCGTCACCGCAGGCTCTCTGAACGGCTGACTGAATGTCTGACTGAACGGCTGCCTGGCTGACTTTAAAGGGACTTTCAGACCTTAGGCTGCTGCTAAGTGTCCTCAACTTACAGTAATTGGTAGGCTTAGGGCTCCCTTTCCCAAAAAGACATTTAGGAATATTTACAGTAAGGAGCGATTGGTCCCTGGAAAGACTGTTGGCTGTGTGTGTGTGAGAGACAACTAGGACCGTTTATATGTCCCTGAAGAGGTTTTGGTGTTAAAGATGCCGTTTGTAACATTTAAAACCTACAAAGTATTACCATAATTATTATAATAATTGCTGTAAGAGACGCAAAGAAAGGCTACGTGTGTGAGTTTCACAGTAAAATCTGGTTACCCTTTTGGAAGTCATGTTCACTGGTCAGGTGTCACAATCACTTATCTCCTCTAAAACCACAGTTTACATTAAGCTGGTTGGTAATCGGAGTATTTCCTTCCATCATGTACACTGTTGCCAAACCATTTAATATCATATTTTGATAGAAATACCCTGTCTGTTTTAATAGAAGTTTTTTGGCAGCACCTCTTGACTGCAGGCACAGGCAGAGACATGCTTGGAAATGATACCACAGACAATTAGTTTTTTTTTACTTGAAACTGAGTTTAACTGTTCAGTTAGGATGTTGCATCATGGATGACCGTCGGTTGGTCCGTCCACCACTTTGGTCCACACTGAAATATCTCGAGAACTATCCGATGGATTGCCATGAAATTTGATGGCAAAATTGTAAAGACTTTGGTGGTGGTTCAGAATGAAATATCTTCACAACTATTTAATTGATTGCAGTGAACTTTGATAATGTTATTCAAGGTCCCGAGAGGATACATTCCTATGATTTGTCTCCCTGATTAATGACGTTCCCGTCAGCATCAGCTGTACTTTGTGTTCTGCGCTAATTAGCAAATGTTATCATGCTGATCCAGGTTAATATAACCAGCATGTTAGCATGTTAGCGTGGATTTGTTTTTGTTTGATACACCAAAAGGCAGTTGGGCTACTGAGAACTCGTAACTCATGTTGCCTAATTGTAAAATACATTCCAGAATTGTTCCATTCATTCATGGTTCTCTTGCTGCTTTCCTCCATTTTGCATAAACAATGAGTACAACACATGTCTAGTTTACTAGATCATAGCAGGTCATAAGGTAGAGCAGAGCGACATGTTATGAAAGTCTCCCTGAAAGGCACGGCATGTTGCACATATACACATACTCTTCAGTCAGATCAATACAAACAATCAAACAAATACTTGTTTTCCACTTTCAAGCAGTAGTTTGAATTTGATGTGTTAGTCCTGATTTATTTTACATACACAAGCTTACAATTTTAAAGGTGAAGGTGTACAGTGTGTGCCCAAGTAATCAGGCTTCTCCAGCAGAAATCTATCTGTGCTGACAAGGTTTTTCTTAGTCCTTTAACCTGTAAAAGGAAGCCAGGCTTCCCGCTTAGATGTTTGTGAAATCAGGTTACTGCTGAAAGTGAGGAATAATGAGATTGCTGTAATGTACATAACCTCACTCTGTGATGCTCAGGGCAAGTAGCAACATCCTCTTTGCAACAGGAAGGAACAGGCTGGGAAATGTGGATGTAATTCTAAAAGAATGAATAAAAAACATAGCACTTTTTATCCATCTTAGGAGTTTTAGCTTATTCAGCCTCTGCTTTCCACCCAGCCCACTTCCAATTCACCCTTGTATTTGACTCGTGCCTCGTCTGGCCTGTGATGTACATCCCCGAGGGGTGGTGAGAGGAAGCGTTAATGTGCACCTTTGGAAGCTTGCAGACAGGAAAGGGAGGAAATAAAATGATGTGAGGTGTAGCGAAGGGTCAACCCTGTCATGCGGAGCACTTGCAAGGAGGCCCACATACTGGTTTCACTCTTTCTAATTGGGTTGTTCTCCAGTTCCCGGTTTCCCACAGGGGGTGTTATGTCTCTTTGCTACAAGTGGTAAAGAAGCAGGATATATGAGGCGTGAGGAGAAAGAGGAGGAGAGGGGTTAAAAGTGGAGGTCCAGAAGGGGATTAGAGGAGGAAACGAGAGGATGAAATGGCTGCAGGGGGAACCGAAGGTAAAAGACAGAAAAGGAGAACACAATGAAAAGAGCAGGAATCAAAAGGGAGGAGCTGGCCTCTTTGTCAACATGGGGGAAATGTAAAAAGGAGAGGATTGAGATAAAGAACAGCAGATAAAGTGAAGGGTGTTTTGCCCAGAGGAGTGCGAGGTGGATTTGTTAAGGCATACTCCCGGCTTCAACCTGTTTGAGCCGAACAAGAGAGAGCAGCTTAGCTCGCTGTAGGAGAGGTTACATGTGCTGAACTCACACTAATCAAGCTTTCTCCTTTTCTCCATCTCTCTCTACCTTCTCCCCGCGCCGCCCGTCATCCACACCGATCATCTAGGTAAGAAAACCTTTTCCTCTTCTTCTTGCAAGCTTGTGTTTTGTGTGCTGTGTTAAATGTGTGGGAGGCTGGGTGGGGCGTGAGAACTGGCGAGGGTGGCAGAGCGAACATGCTCGGCATATCAATGATGCCCCAAAGCACGCACAAACAGCTCTCTAACATATAGCTCACATGTTTAAATAAGAGGCAGGGTTCCTGTCAAAGAGCCACCGTTGTGCCTCTCATGGACCTCTTTCAGCTGACTGAATAGAGAGACACTTTCCTCATTCGTCGTCTGCCAAAAAAGAGAGATTATCTGCTCAGATGTAAAGAAGGAAAGAACAGTGAGGGAGAAGAAACTCTGAGAGACTGAATGGAAGGGCACATTTGTGTCTGTTGTAAAAAGTTGAACTGGAATTTGAATCCTGCACACTTTTTGTGAAGGGAAATTGAAAATGTTTCTGCAGCTATTGTGCATGGTTTTAAATGTGTCCAAACCCAAAAGAAGATAAAACCGTTTTTGGACATGTTTGGATATTGATAGATATTTGACAGAGCTGGTGTTGCTATCAACTTAAGTGGTGTGCTGCCAACTGGAGAACGCCAATGCACCGGATAGTAGGGCTGCACGCTATAACGATACTATATCATTATATAAATAAACAGATATTAGTTCTGCTTTTTCTGCTTCTTTCAGTATACTGCTAAAATACAACAAATTACATGGTGAATGAAAACATTTAGAAAAATGAAAGAAAATGATTTCCAACATTCTTTTATTGAACATTAAACTAAACACAAAAGGCACAAATAAATAAAAAAAGAATGATAGTTATGTTTTTAAAGTGCATTTTTTTTCTACAGATACTCTTTTCAACTAAGAAAAAAAAGAACCTGAGTGAAATATCTCAGTCTTTCATATTCTGATCATTCAAGTGGACATCGCCGTGAGGAAAACCTATATCGTGCAGCTCCATTGTATAGCCTACAGATGGTAATTCCACCTTTTTCAACAAGCCCTCACAGTAACACGTAGTTCTGTAACCTCGATACGAAGAGTTCAAATCACAGAAAACACAAATGTGTGTTTGGATTTGTTGTATACAAGTGAGGCAGTAGTGTATCTGTATTCATGTACTGTATACAGCTCGCAGATTAACAACCTTCATAGCTCACAGAGGAAAATACAGACTCCTCAATTAACATACACGTTTGCTTACATGCCCACACAATAGTTAATAAAGTAGACTTTATTATTGAACATTATACTCATGCCTGGTTAACTTCCTCCCACTTGTTTGGGTTCAGCAATTGAGACGTACATTTGCATATAAACTAAATGCAAAGGGCAACAGTTTCCCTGCCTGGAGTTGATATAACAGAGGTGTCGCGATTACAGGCCAAAAGATCAAAACGCTCTCTCCATCCCTTCCTTCATCCCACCATCCTGTCCTTGCTCTAAAGCACTACCTGTGTTCCTCTCCTCCCCTCCTTCTCCTCTCTCCTGTGTGGGGTCTGTTGTTTATAGCAGCCGGTGGGAGGCTGTTTGGTCTGCTCTCTGTGGACTGTTTGCAGACAAACAAAGCTTTGAAGGCCGCCGCACTCTCTCCCACGCCAGTTGCTGGAAACGTTGCGGCGTCCACTGTTTTGACTGGAGCAGGGCGTCCTCACCCCATCGAGGACGAGGAGGATGTGAGAGTGTGTGCGTGCATGTGTGTGTGAGATAGTTCATGTGGTTTCCAAGTGTTTATCTGTTAGTAAAGGCCACTTTTCAATGTCATTGCCATTTTGTTCAACGTTTGCCATCTCCCACAGATGCTTCATCACAGATTGCTTCAGTTGGCATGCTAACCTTGCTAGCTTACTTGTAGCAGTGAAGAAGCAGATGACACAACTGTCCTTGAAAAATTAATAACTAACTCTGTACAGTCAATAAAAGTTGGTGCTCTTTGACAAATTGTTATGGGAACAAAGAACATTTTTCAAATAACGAGCTAACCTCATTACAAAATCACGTTTTCCAGTGGTCAGTGGCACACATGCTAGCACACGTGCTACACCTAACAGGTTTCTCTTGGTGGTCAGAGCAGTCCGTCGAGCCTCTCCCCTTCTTCACCTGCTCCCCCACTTCTTTCCTTCCTACTCGCTCTTTCACTGCAGTGAATAATGAACTTTTCCCTCATTCTTTATCTGCCTCTCACACTCTTCCCCTCCCACCCCTTCCCTCCCTCTCCTCCACCCCTCTCTCCCCCAGTCCCTCCTTCCCCGTTCAATAAACTCCCGACTTCATTTGCCACAGTGTTGCGGCAGGCTGTTTGGCAGACCTGACGGTCCTGTCGCACAGCGCTGACGGTTGAATGCAGCGCACCGAGCACACTGGCTGCATTGTGCTTTTGATGAGGCCCGACATCTTAGTCCCTCGAGGGTCTGCGTCTGTGCGACTGTGTGTATGCCTTGCTGATGGCGAGGGCATGCCTGTGTGTGTGTGTGTGTGTGTGTGTGTGTGTGTGTGTGTGTGTGTGTGTGTGTGTGTGCACATGTCGTGGACTTTAACACACACAGATGCAAACGCGCCATATTGTGTGCACTCCAGCACCATTCGCCGTTACATTAGCCTCCCAACGGCTGACACAGCGGTGTGGAGATATTTATTAATGCCCGTCGTGATAACGTGTTGAATGATAAACAGGACGGGTCAGGGTCTGATCGATACTCGGGCACTACTCCGATATACATCCGCTACTGGCCAAGGCGGATCTCTCTCCGTATCTTTCTCCACCTCTCACTGTAAAGCCTTAAATCTTTGGCCACTCTACACTCGCTCTGCCTGCCAAAAGTCAGAATAACTCTTCTTGCCCTGTTTAATGGTTTAACTACTTTAAAGAAAAGGGCAAGGCTTCCTATTGTCTCTCACTCTTTAATCATATTAAGTGCTGGGCAAGAACGACAGCTCCATTTTTTGATGTGCACTAAAACAAGCTTCATATCTCAAGTGCTTGAGTGCCCACTCATCATCTCGCGTCCTTTCATACAGTAGATGCTCATTCGTGGCCTCGTTGTGTCTGTAATTTCACGCAAATACAAACCACTCCTTCTCACACAAAGCACATGCTCTCTTATTGTCTGGTTTCCCTCAGTATTTCTCTCTTTTTCTCCCTTACACACACACACACACACACACACACACACACACACACACACACACACACACACACACACACACACACACACACACACACACACACACACACACACAGAACCTTCTTCCCACCTGATTGCTTTCCCATTTTTCTTGCAGAGAGATTAATGGTTATGGGAATGTCGGAGACAGGCTATTACCATGTCCTGTTTGAACTCATCAGTCAGACAAAGTGGCCGAGGTGGTGGCGGCGACATTCGCAAGCCTTTACTGCGACATACTCTCCTCCTACATGCCTCCCCTGCTCTCGCCCATGTTACCCTGCTCCAGTGGCTGCCCGGTCTCCCACACTGCCTTGTTTTTCATCAGCATTAGGCGGCAGCTTCGTTCTCACTCTGCCGCTTCAAGTTTTTCCCCATTTGACTGGAGGCTGAACGTGAAGCACCGTCTGCCCTGCAGAGAATCACGCTTACTCCACGCTACTCAGTCACTTTAGTCATACTGCATGTGCACAGTGTAACACATGTACAGGAATTTGCTTTTAGATATTTGTGATATAGTACTTCTCGGCACATGTTGCATTTTTTTTATTATTTTAATAAGCTCTTAGGAATACAAACTTTTACTTTGTTGTACTGCCCTGGTAACTTCAGAATAGAGTTGTATGTATGCTGTATGCATTAGAGCCAAAACAACGTGTGGATTCATTGATTAGTTAAGAACTATTTTGATAATTGATTAGTCGTTTAAGTCATTTTTTATTTTTAAGTCACACACCTGGTTCCAGCTTCTCTTATGTGAGCATGTGCTGCTTTTAAATCACCGTAAAGTAAATCTTTCTGTTGGTCAGACGAAACAAGACCCTTTGGGCATTTAAAAAACAAAAACAATTTGAAGTCATTTTAAAGACCTCAAAAAGAGATTAAACAATTAATCAAGGAAATAATCAGCAGATCAATCGATACTTAATCGTTAGTTGCTACAATAATACAGATTTACATTCGCTGGGAGCAATTAATCAAATCAGTGCATGTCTTTGTAGTGCAGCCTTACTGCAAAAGAGTCTCTGTGTGGGCAAGACAATAGGAACACATGAACATTTGAAAGATATCCAATACAAAAAAAAGAGCTGCAATTAAAATATAATTTTTTGCTGAGGCTGTGTATTCATTTTTTTGTCAAGAGAAACATAAACTAATTAGAGAACATGACAGGGCTCGTGTTCGCTCTATGACATATTGCTTCTGCCCTTGCCTCCTTTATTTTCCTCATCTTTCTATCACAATTTCTTTTCCTTTTGTAAAACACCCTTTTTCCTTCTGCTTTCACAGCGTTGCCCCTCGTCCTTGTGTATCTCCGTGTAAATAAGCAAATGATGTTGCTTAAATTGTTTCTGCCTCTGGAATAATTCTCACAGAGATGTGATGTAAACTGTCAAAGTCACTTGATGCAGCAGCAACATTATAAAGAGTTTATAGCGCTTCTTTGTATAGCTTGTATAGGAAGGAGGGCCGTCCCACTTTTCCCCCTCAGTTGTCCCTGAACATCCTCAGTGGGCTCTGTCGCTGAGGGACAACAGCTGTCAAAGCCTTTCAGTTGAGGTTTGATCTCTCTTCTTTCCCACTGTAACACACACACACACACACACACACACACACACACACACACACACACACACACACACACACACACACACACACTCACACTCACTTACAATGTACTGTCAAGCCACCCTGTCCCATTACTATAAATTTAATTAGAAGTGACTGTGCTTTGGTTTGAGATGTATAGAGAGGAGACAGCAGTCAGCAGTGCTCGCTGCATTGTGTTCAGTAGATGGGGGATATCTCACCAGCGCCAGCTCGGCCAACATGAGTAATGAATCCCGCACAGCTCAAAGGATCATCCTGACATTGTTAGAGCCCATATATTTCTTTTTGGCCTGTGTAGTCCACAATAGGTGGCTGGTCTTCTGCCCGTCTCGTCATAAGAATGTTAATATTGTTTTATAAGCTTCCACGGCCGGCGCATGCTGGCAGGCCTCAGTCTTGGCCAGCGGTCGGTTATCATGCCTCATCCGGAGCCACGGCATCCGTTTCACCCCAGCACGCCTGCCACCAAGCCTGAATTCCACACTTATCTACAGGCAGCAGAATGGGTCTCAAGGGACAGGAGAGAGTGGGGAATTTACTCCCCGAAGCTCATAAGCTGGCCCCCTCCCGCCCCCCACACAGATGTGTTCAAGGAGTGCAACATTAGCCGGTGGAGTAGCCATGTATGTTCTTGAGTACATATCAAAACCTTCCAGAGAGCCTCTTTTAATGCCTCGTCCTCTCTCTTTCTCTCTCTCCTCGTCTTTACTCTTTCTCTGATACTCCTCTGCTCGCGGTGCGTTGGAGCAAGGCTGTTGATAGGGGTGTGTGCCCACTGATAAGTAAACACTCTCGAGGGGCTTACGGCGAAAACGCTGCTGAATATTCCCTCCATTGTGTTGCGGAGCTAACTCCGGCATAACCGGCTGTCAGCTGGTCGGCGTAAACAGATAACCGAACCAATCCCGGAGCCACGTTGACTGTTAAGTAGCCGAGTGTGGCGAGAGTGTAGGGTGTACTGTTTAGCAAGCGTGGCACATCTGAAGGCTTCAGTCAACACTGTGCCGTTTGTCATCCTTTGGGAGGGCTCATCTAAGAATCAGGGCTGTCTGACAAGTCACATTGAGTGAGATAGTGGGAAAAGGGTGGTGAGCAATGCCACATTGGCTTTCCACTGCTGTTCCAAAAAGCTTGATATGTACAGCTCAGGGAGAGAGCGGCTGTTAACAGCAGTGTTACAGGTGTCATTCATTTGAGCAAGGGCTAGCTTTCAGCTCTAATCCGATCTTGCGTTGACTGATAGACATGCCATGCTTCTGATCAGGGGCCATTATCTGAAATGCAAGTGTAGCATGTCACTTATATCTACAAACTTTCACAAACAGGAAAAACAACATTGACCTTGAATTTTTTCACAGATGTCACGTTTGGAGCCTGGCATCTTGGGGGTGCGTTCACACCTAATATCTTCTTGGGTCTATTCAAACCAACTCTTTTGTTTGTTTTGGTGTCTTTAGTTACTCTGACATGGGTAGTGCAGACGAAAACAACCACACCGACAAACCTAAAGAAGTGCATTTTGGTCCACTTCCAATCCCATTATGGTGTGGTTGGTTTTGTTGCCACCTGAATTTAAAAGCTAAAGTGCTGTTAAATTCAAACGATGCATTTAGTGATCCTTGGAAATTTCAAGGAAAATGCATGACCGCGGATCCAAAAGCAATCTGTATCAAACAAAGTGAGTTTTATAAGGACGTTGACGGAGAAACTGTATTACTGTGGGTATGTCATGTCTGGCCTATGCCCAACTCTCTAAATAATGTTGTATCAGAGCCGATTCATTGGATTGGATTGGCACATACACAGCTAATAGCCATCTATTAATACACAGTGAAGCGCAGCACAAGTTTGCTGTCAATCACCGGAATAAACCATGTGTTACTGATGCAGGACGACAGTCGGCAAAGCTGTCTGAGTTACCTGTTAGTCCATTTGAATTTTCATCTTCCAACTCTTAGCTTCATTTATAATGAGTAAGTGTGATCACGAAGCAAAGTAGAACTAAAAGGCAACACTGTATCATTTTGTTTCTTTGGTTCGGTCCAAGTGATCTGAACTACAGGTGTGAAACCATAAGTAGTGAGTGATCGCACTCTTCATTGATAATCTGGTCACAGATCCGGATTTATTAAATTTTTTATACCAAATAGCAAATGCATAGCTGCAGATTCTAATCAAATCCCGTCTCCGAGTGTGAGTCTCGTCGCCCCTCTGGAGGAAAGGGGACACATTGAGATACGTGGCACAAATGTCTATAGGAAGCATTGAACAAATGTCCAATAGGTCCCCACAGGGACCCCCTATCGAGCTTGTGTCTCGCTGGCTGAGATTGTTTTGTGTGCGTTTGTGTTTGCATCTTTCTCTTCTTTTTTTCCCCCCAGTCCTTGTTTAGTTAGTTTCTGTCTGTCTCCTTGACCGCCGTGCCCTGCTCTTCCCTGCCACAAAAGCGTTCATTGGTCTGTCTCAGCCGTTTCCCAGCGAAGGTCTGTGGGCCGCGGAATCCCCTTCAGAGTGGGCCTTTTATCTGGCGCTGTGCCAGCGGTAGGAGAGGCCTGATTTTTTTTTAAAAGGACCCTCTGTAGACCCGCTGTCAAGCACAGAGAGAGGCAGACCCTGAGGCTGGCACAGAGAGACCTGAGCCGGCCAACAAAAACTGCTAGCCTCTATCGCATTCTCCCACTCTTGTTCATTCATTTCCGCTCTCAGTCCGTGTGATTCCATCTCTCTCGCTCATCTGTTTCCTGTTTTGTCTTACTTTTGGTGTGTCGTAACACTGATTAACCTGCATATTTACTTTATTGCACAGGCAGTAGTGCTAAAATCACTGGCATATGGCGCGCCTTTTGTTTTTTAATTGCAAATATGCTGCTGAAGGTTGTTGATATAGAAGAAGAGAATTA
Organism: Cottoperca gobio; assembly: GCF_900634415.1. Lineage (NCBI taxonomy): Eukaryota > Metazoa > Chordata > Actinopteri > Perciformes > Bovichtidae > Cottoperca > Cottoperca gobio. The sequence goes on along the minus strand of NC_041365.1, from coordinate 11,741,572 downwards.
ATTAAAGCCTTTTTTTTTACATTTTTGGCATCAATTTTATACATGCAGCTCAAGTGTCTTGGGTTGTTCTTTTAATACAGCAGAAGGGGGTATTTTCCACTTGGGATACTTTCCTGTGCTGTAGCTGTGGTTAAAACATGAGCAATACAACAATATCCTTGATGATTACAATATCCATATCCTTTCTCAGCTTTTTCTTTGACCCAGATTCACTGTTGCCATGTTTAAGGTCATGAACGACTCTTTTTAGACAACATCATGCCTTTTGTAGTTTGTTTTTTTGCCGTTTCAAGGGCTTTAGAAATGACAGGAGTCCCTTCCATTTTAATGTGCATCGAGTGAGTGTCGGCTGAGTGATGAGCCAATTAAGCCGAGCTGCCGAGGTAGTCTGATTACTGGAGCTTACCGCGACGATACGGCCTAATTCGGCTGTAATGAGCATAGCTGAGGAAGCTGGCATTACTCACTTTAAAACCCTCCTTGAAAGATGAGCTCATTCTGTGTACTGCTTTAGGAGAACCTGGGGTTCTCAGATATCCGCCAAGTCCATAAAAAGTCATTGTTCATCCCCAAAAGTCGGTGTTATTGTCATAACACAGTGAATCATGAATCAGGCGGCACCCATTGTGTCATGCTGAAAGTACGTCTGGAAAAGCTGACTGGGAGCTTTGTTAAAAGCAGCACACACAGGGAGTCAGATGTGTGCGTGTGGACATGGATACTGCCTGTGCGCGTGAACACACACCGGTTGGACACAAGTTCGGGGCTTTTTTATGATATGATTTCAGGCCGACCTTGGTCTGATACATTAAAGAAATTAGGAAAAATGAGCTAACCGTAAAAGCTTGTAAAAGTGTTCGTGGATAAAGGAGCTATAAAACTTTTACATAAAGGGACACGATGATAAATGAGCTCCATGGTCATATTCTTATACTGCATGTTCTCAATTAAGCAAATATAGTGACTATACAGGAGAACCTCTTGGGAGTTTTTAACAGAATTTATGGCGTAACAGGTAGTTTTTAACCAAGAGTGTGTCACTCAATGTCTTCCCATTACATTTAAGCTGTATTTAAGTTGATTAGTGAGTTAATTCATTTCCAAATAGAATTAACATGTAATTGGATTACCACTTAATCTATTTTATGAACGGGAACATGCCATAATCACTTCCCTTGTTGTTTGTTGCCTAATTATTATATAACTGCAGAGGTAGACTGTAACAAAGTACATTTACTCAAGTACTGTACTTACATCAAAGTTTGACTTACTTGTACTTTCAGTATTGCCATTTTATACTTCTTTATACTTTTACTATCTTTTGGAGGACAATATTACACTTTAGGTGCTCTTTATTAAATAATAATAATAAGACTACATTTTGCTGCATTCTTTTTAAAAACTCTGTTTGTTATTCATTATATTCTGCGAGAACTCCTGGCTGTCTATAATAAAAACATCTCATTTCACATTTCTTTATGCCATGGTGCTTTGTAATAAACTTGAGTCTGAGCTACACCGAATCAGCATCGGCCAATATCCTCTACAGCTCCTCAGGTATCCATATACAACAGCACACAGCAGCGTACAAATATTGAAACACAGATTAATTTCCTCTGCCGTTCTCGTATACTCACACTCCACCCCATGGTGCCAGTAATATGATACCTCCCTGCCTGTCAGCGAAGAACCTTCCACGCTATAAAGGACAGATGGTGCTTTAGACAGAGTTAGCGCTCCATCAGCATCCCATGACTGATATCAACTGATGCGTTGCCTTGCCCAAGGAGCTTGGGAGGTGGAATCCCTTCTTTGACTTATTAGAGTGAATCGGCGCAGCTCAAACACAAGCTAACGGTTTGCCTCCTCGATCTTAAGCAGAAAAGAGGCCCACTTGCAAGTGTTAAGCATTAATCACAGTCTGTCTACAAGGCCTTCACTGGAGAGATAGCGGAGAAGACCCTCTAAGCCTCTTGAAGCATACGAGTAAAGCAAGGCCTTGTGGGCGCCCTCGGGTGTTTCCATGCACCCTAATTAATCCTGTATTTGCCTGAAATGTTCGCTGGCTTTCTCCTCGGCCCATTCCCCGTGGTGTTAGTCTCATTCTTCTCCTGCATATTTGCTATATATTTTCCCTCTCTCTCTCTCTCTCTCTCTCTCTCTCTCTCTCTCTCTCTCTCTCTCTCTCTCTCTCTCTCTCTCTCAGAGTGTCCCCAAGGAAGTTAGATTTCACACACAAATAGTCATAAAGAAGACTGATGAGATCTCAGCTTCCATAGCAAGAGGAAAGACATTAACGCCAGGCAGTGCCATCAGCAAACAGCTAATGTGTACCTACAGCTAAACAACGCTTTAATGTCAGTTATCGGTTTCTAAGCTAACACTACCCTTAGCTCAGAGGAAAGAAAAGGGTAATGTTACATACAAGATGGATGATTGTGAAAATGAAGCACTCGGTAGTAAAAAAAAAAAGTGAAAGAAATACTGGCAAATTTTAAATGTAAGTCAACACTTACTTTGGTAAGTGTTGACTCTGCTTTAATGAATAAACCTTAGATGTGTTTAATGTGAGTAAACCTGCAGCAGTGGAACATATTTTACAGCTCTTTCATTGAAGGATAACTCTACCCTGGAACACTTTAAAGGGATACGTTCTGGGAAATGTGTCTACCTTCTTGAAGATATCGATATAATCGTGGTATTATGTTACTACTGTATATAGATTCTCAAAAACACTAGGGATTTTTAGTCAATAGTTTACATGCAAAGATTTATGGCAACGGTGATTCAGATAAAAAAAAGTAGTGCTATGAAGATCTGAGATCTGCTCTGATTGCATAACAATTTAGTTTTTACTCAGATTGTGTCCATATGGTGGAGTGTTCTTTATACTATGACAGTTTACCTAAACTTTCACATCTATTGCTTTGCTTACAGTAGCGCAATATATTTAATCATATCCCCTGTATGACACATATCGTAATCGCAAGATTCTTGCCAAAACACAGCCCTACTGTACGGTCAATATGAAGGTACTGCCAGCAAACCAGTTAGCTTAGCTTAGCACAAAGATTAGGGGGAACCAGCACTTTAACTAACACTCCTAAATCTTATTTGTTTGAGCCGAACAAAAACTGAAGTGTCGTCTTGTTGTCACCATCGTCTTTGTGCTGAGCTAAGCTGCAGGTGGTAGCTTCATATTTAGCGTACAGACGTGAGAGGGATATCTCAATCTTCTCATCTAACTGTTGGCGAGAAAGCAAATAAGAGTATTTCCCAAAATATCAAACTATTCCTTTAACACTCAAGTAACTTTCCACACTGATGTACTTTGTGATGGTCCCGAGTTTTTCTCTGTTCACATAAAGGATAAAACAATTGCTTTCCAATAATCCTCTGCTGTCCGGAAACAGTGGAACAATTTGTGATTTCTTAAAGTAAAGACGGACCGAGATCTCCCAAACTAAAAAAAGAGAAGAAGTATCAAAATTAGGAACACAGAGCTTTTATCTTTCTATGCATCAAAGCTAACATATGTTGAGCTCACCAGAGTGTACCTTTTGCTTACGTCAGACTGCTTACAGTAACAAAAGTAGCAGCCATTAGCCGTACAGTGGGCTGCCATTAACGCTACATTAATTCAGCTCCTCATAGCGGGGCCATTGTTAGCTTGTGGATGCAGAGTGAAGAGGCATATTTCTCCCTGCGGCATCTAAATATAAATCCATGTGACCTTTTTATTTCCCCAGATGTTCCACTGCAAGGTAGATTGCATCAGCTTGCATCAAAAGCGCCACAGCTTTATTTTCTCTCATCTTGTCTGGTAAATTGCTCTTTTCTCATCTCGAAACCAAGTGAAGGCGATTTGTTTTTGCTGCTCTGGTTTTCTAGCGAAGGCAGAAACATGAATTTTCTGTTTTAGTTTTTTTAGAGTTTTATTCTGATTTGAAGAACACAAAATGCTGCTGCTGGTTTTTCTGAAGAACACTTTTCTTTTCTTTTTTTTATTGAACCAAATTTCCCTCGTGCAAATCTGCTGTACTGTTCTAACATGAACTTCCACTCATTATCTGTAATGTGCAGTTTATTGGTGGATTTCTTGCCATCACAATGACTGAATGTCTTTCTGTCTTCTCTGTAAACTAATTACATGTGCTGGTAACACTTTATTTGTGTGGTCCATCATTTCCTCAGAATAGTCTATGTGAAAAGAGCTACACGTTGGAGAACACTCATGACACAGCTTTAAAATAAAAAGATTAAAATCTAAGCAACAGATCCAAAATATTGGGACTTTTAATCCCTACTATGGGTTAATCCCTCAAAAACATTGAATCCTACAATTCCCATAATGCAGCCTGATAGCATCTTTCAGTACACCCTGGTGGCTCAAGCTCAGTCTCGAGCCCAAAGAGTAAGGAGGGCTTTAAACTCCATGTGTAAAATCACAGCTGGTGCTTTTTTATTTGTTTTTCTTTTACTATGGAATTCTAATTCCTGCTTCGCCCCCTGTGTGGAGGCTGCAAACACTGCTCATTATCATTAAATGCTCTGACCTGCTCTATTGGGCTCTCCTGTACCTACAAGGACCTCTGTAGTCTGTATCACCGCACTGTATGCTGTTCATTAGCGTGCAGCCAGGCACCCCAGGCCCGCTCGTCTTTGAATATTCCCTGTAAGCATAGTGAATGTGCCTCTCCAGATAACTGCTCACTCTCACTGTCAAAAACATGAAAGACCACCATGTGCTTGTGTGTATATTGACACTCCTGACCCGCACTGTATAAGACGTGTTGCTGTGTCTTGCACAGCAGAAACTTGACAGAAGCAGCACGTTTCAAAGCAAGTGGCTCCACTGTGGTTCAGTGTAATACGAGGAATATAGAAGGCCTTAAGGTTGAGGGAGAGTGCTGCTTGTCTCACACAAACTCTGTGTGTGCGTTTGTTTTCAGCGCCACAAGATCTTGGCTCACACCAGTGTAATTATCAAGCCTGAGGAAAGTGTATGTGCCCAAGTGATATCTGACATCGTCTACTACTGTATCTTCTGAACCTGTAAAGCAAACAAACACACACACACACACACACACACACACACACACACACACACACACACACACACACACAAGCTGCACGAGGTGGTCGGTCCAAGGGTGTGTAGATCCTGTGAGCGCTAATTAAATGTGTTTAGCCCAGGGTCATTCGCAGAGCCGAGAGAAAGATACTGACGAGACTCGGAGAGAAGTCCAGACTCGTAACAGCGCAGAGAATCACGGGAGGGATACTGAGGGAGAAGGAAAGATACAAAACAAGCCAAAGAAGCAGATTGAGAGTGAAGGGGGGGAGAGAAAAAAGGCTTTACCACGTTGTAAATGTTTTATTGGGCTTCTTTGAACTACTCCAACTGAAGGCACGCGTGTGTGTGTGTGTGTGTGCATGTTTGAGTTTGTGTATGTCTCAAGAGAGCGAGAGCAGTATGCCTCCCCCACATATGACCCAGTTAACATTGAAGATGGGAGGTCAGCCAGAGATATCCAGGCCTGATTGATGACCACACCTCCACAGATTGCTCTGCTGTTTGTTTGTTTTTTTAGATTCACATCTTTCATGTGAGAATTTTTCTTCCAAATAACCCAAAACTCATTTTTGTTGCTGTTTTACAAAAGCTAAATCACTCCCTGCTCGACTAATCACGTCTGCCTGCAGTGTTTTCAGTCAGGACTTGGAGCCAGTGGAAAACATTAGCTTATTAGTTCAGTACAGATTTGAGTCTGTATGTGCGTGTATATGTTGAGTCACCTCATAGGAAGTAGGGCTGTCACAGTGCCACATTTTCAGTACACGAATATTGTGTCCAAAATAATTCACGATAACAATATTGTCGCAATACGTATAGAAAGGTCATAATAATGCTATCAGTCACATTCATCTTTAACTTTGTTTATTGTGCGTTTTGTGTCTTTTTTGCCAAATAAATTACACTGGAATGGAGAGAGAGTCTGTAACTATAACTATACAGAAGCTTACAAAAAGTCATTATTTAAGAGCTGCTGGATTATTAACATGGTATCAATATTTCCCTGGATTCATCCAAACTTTCTCTTTTTCAACAAAACATCATTCTCTGTCAAATGTTGTATTTGTACTATGTTGTTTATCCTGTACACACGACATCTATTGCACGTCTGTCCGTCCTGGGAGAGGGATCCCTCCTCAGTTGCTCTTCCCTGAGGTTTCTTCCATTTTCCCCCTTTAATTGTGGGGTTTCTTTTAGGAAGTTTTTCCTTGTGCGGTGCGAGGGTCTAAGGACAGAGGGTGTCGTATCCTGTACAGTCTGTAAAGCACACTGAGACAAATGTATCATTTGTGATATTGGGCTATACAAATACATTTGATTTGATTTGAATATTAAAAAAATGTAATATCACAGATATCGTCAATTTTGATATATTTCTATCACGACTTCCTTAATCCTTAACAATGCACACACTGTTTTTTGTCTCCTGCCTTCAGTCCAGTATATGTTTGCATCACTTCCTGAGTCCTTCACCAGTAAAAAGCAACCTCTATATAGAGAGGCAGTCACAGGAGCCATACAAAGCCTAAACAGGGTTTGATACAATGAAAATCTGAAAGATTATAACTTTAAAACGGCACCATTACATATGTTTGTATTAACAATGGAGCAAATGATTATGTATAATATGAAAGGCGATGCTCTGCTAATAAACCCCTTCTGAACGTGTAAACAGACAAGCCATATGGGGCGATGGCATGTCAAGTGTTGTGTTTACGGCTTGTTTTTCTGCCCATAAGTAGCCAAGAAAATCAATAACGAAGGTTTACGTAGACTGTAAAATGAGTATAGAGAAAAACAAGAAGGTGGTAGATTGTCGAGCGTGTTTTTTGGGGTGAGGAAGTGATGAGTAGAGAGGCAGGAGTTGTCGTAATAGGTGATTAAATCAGCTGGAACCGCCCGGTTTATGTGTTTGGTTGCAATTGCGTGGCATTGTTGCCGGAGTAAACCAAGCACCGTGTCCTAGCTAGCGGTTTAAAACCATGATGTTATTGTTATGATTAGCACTACCATTAGCATTTATAGCTCTTGTAATTGGACTCTCAGTCGGAGGTAAATCCATTACTCTGGGATTAGATGGTGTCCCGGCTCTTTAAAATAGTTTTTTTTCTTTCTGTATGTGTGAATGTATGTAATAGAGGGACGTGCGTTCATGAAATTATTTCCTTTTATGAATATACAATGTTTTAAACTAAGACAAGCAATCACCATATGTCCCGTAACGCAATTGTTGCCTGAGCTGAGTGAGTATGAAAAGTATCAAACTGTAGCCTGGCTCTGCGTGCGTGTGTGCGTGTGTGTGTGTGTGTGTGTGTGTGTGTGTGTGTGAGAGTGCGTGAGAGTGCGTGCATGATTCTCACTTGTTTGCCAGACGGAGGTTCATTTGTCGCGGATGGTTAATGCAGCAGCAGTGGTGGGATTGTTATGACTTTCAGGAAGTAGGAAGTGTGCCTTTGCCAGAGCGGGTGACGAGCAACACAAAGCTGCTGCCTTGACGTCCCATTGGAGAAAATTACATTCTCTTATGGAGTCAGATCAAAGAGGCCGAAGGAAAAGACAACCATTGTTGAATTTAAGAGAAGTGATGTCGGTGCGAAGTTAGGTGTTGATGCTTCTCTTTGATGATCTGCTAAACATGCACGTTGAGAACTGTCACGCTGTAATTGCTGCTAATATTTCCTCCTCCTTGCTCCTCTACCTCCTTTCGGCACCTTTTTATTTCCCACCTATTCGTCCCCCTCCCTCTCCCGCCTCACCTAACCTTTTTAACGTTTCTGTCTTTGAAATGAAGAGGCAGGAATGCTGGGTAACTGAAGTCGTGGCTCTATTGCAACAATATCCCTCTGTTACAGGTACAAGCAGAGAAGGCTGGCTCTCTGCTCCGCCGCACCGCAGAAATGCGTGAGAGCGGAGCTTCTCAGTGGGGAGAAAGAGAGAGACTGAAGCCCACATCTCACGTTAACATTTGTCTGGTACCCAGATTGTATCCAGATACGATTAATCCTTCATTCCATTGATGCCTGGCATTAAAAAAGTCTCTGCACTATCCACATTGAGAGAGGAGCACTCTTTTCCTTTGCGAGACACTTGTGAATGCCATGTCTATGCTGAGATACGAGGCAAGAGTGACAACCGCTTCTTTTCTACCTATTCATGGCTGTCAAATAGTTCCTAGTCTCTTTTTTTTGTTTCTGTTCACCCCTGTTGTCCTCATCTCATCCCAGACAGACATGCATACATATATTATAAAGGCAGCTACAGAGGGAAACTAGTCACCCCGAGAAAGAGGGATATAGAGAAAGATACTCCGAGACATGCAGATTAATGAGACAGCATTTGGAGAAGTGAGAAAAAAGGGGAGATCAGGGAGGAATGTGAAGGAATGTCCCACAGCTCCGACAGACTCTGGCATGTATCGTTTAGCTAAGTGTTGAGCCAGTGATTTTTTACCAATAACGGTCTCTTCATGTTCATTCTTGCTTCATTCATATTAGAAAAGAAGGCTTTCGATTAGAATGCAGCTTTTGTTCAAAGGATGTGAACTTTTCTCTACATTTGAAAAGCTGCAAAAGATAAGGACTTATGTCAGCAACCGTGATAGTAATCAAATATCTTGAAGATATTGGATGTGTTTTTATCACAATTTAATGACAGGTTTGCACTGCATGACCTGTGTGAGGGCTCAGTCACACCAGCATTTATGGCAATTTCAGACCAAAAGCAAACCAAAAAAATAGTTCTTAAATACTTCTTCTATGATACGTAATAAACTGAATATCTTTTCAAGCGAAAATGACATAATCTCCAGTTCCAGATTTTAATTTGTGAGAATTTTCTTTGTGGGGTACTTAATAGAAGTCTTCGGGTATGGATTGTTGGTCGGAAATGACACACAATTAGGAAGATTAGGGCTTTCAGTCACTGCGATGGCAGTTTTTCACTACTTTCTGACATTAAAAGCAGGCTATTACTTTATTTGCAGCATTAAACTGAGCTGCGGCATGATTGTCAGTTTTTGAGGCCGGGTGGTAAAAGTCTCACAAGTACTCGCTGGGTCCCTTTTTAGCTTTCAACTACTTCATGAGCATATGTGAATTAGTTTATAAGTGCCATTTTCTGATGCGCTCGCTCTGACACAAAAACAGGGTCGTAGTACAATATGCAGTGATCTCGTCAATTCATCTGCTTAACAAGAATTTCCTTTGTTTAATGCATCCTCTCCCCGGTAATCCCACCTCAGTTTGGTTGCATTCAAAAGAAAATGAGTTTGTCTTGAACTTGTTGACACCCTGGCACAATAAGAGAAAATGTGTTTGTCGCTGGTGCAGAGCCGCGCTGACAACAGACGTGTCACGGCTCTGACATTGCATACAGATATGAGATAGCGGGAGGATAACAGCCGCCTCATGTGCATCTCCCTCTGTAGTGCTGCTGTATAAAGATCTGAGTAAAGCCTTTCCGGGTACAGACGTGACACTTTGGCTTAAAACTGACCTCTTTCTGTTTGTGCCTTCTTCCCTGTGTGACACACAGTAAGCTTTCAGCGCATACAGTATAATTACATACTGAACATGTGTGCTTATCAGTTTGTCGGTTACAGGAAAACTACCCTCCGAGACGTCGGAGCATGTTGCTAGGATACTATTTATTGAATCTAACCTCCCAACCCACACTTGAGCAACACCACCTCCACCGAAACTCACTGGCATACATGCATACATACACACAGTATGTCATATACATATTATTAAAGGGAAAGCTGCACCTTCTTTGCAGCCTTGCATGCATTTCATACCAAATATGAGCAAAATCTTCCGCCATGAAGGTCACCTCTTACATTCATCTCTGAAAACTCACCTCCTTTCCTCTCCTCTCTTCTCTTGTCTTTTCCTCCCTTTGTTTCTCCGCCCTCGTCTGCTTTTAATCTTTGCAGACTTTTAATGATTTTAGGTTCAGTTGCCTCACAGATGGCAATCGGCAGTGCTTAATTGAGGCTTGCAAGTGAAAGGATGACAGAGTTTTCAGAGAGGATTTTAAGTAGCACCTTGAACATCGTTGTCTCGCTCTTTTCTTTAGTTTTAGAGGGTGCCACAAAAGCTATAAATTGGCTTTTGGCCTAGTTCCATCTCTTTCTCTATTCCTACATATGCTTCTGTAATGTAGGCTGCAAATATTATTCTTACTACAGATATTATTCTTTTGCCAAATCTGTCAGGCAGAAGGGATTTAGTGTTGGGTTTCAGCATAGATGAGGCAGGTTTGTTTCTTCTTGTTCTTGGAAATGGTGTACAACAGTTCCAATACTTTGTCTTGGGGCCTCGGAGAGATGAGCCCATTTCTCTGCCGTTGCACGGGGCTTATTAGTTTTCACTGTCAGCCCCCCCTCCCCCACTTTCTGTGTTGGAGCAGGGCCTCTGCTCTCAACCGCAGCTCATGATTGTCTGTGCAAAAATATAAAGTGGTTTCTCAGACTTATCACATTATGTGCTGTCCCAAAATAAGCATTATCTCCAACAGTGGATCTTTATTCGCGTTACTCTTCAATCTTGGCCAGCGGGACGATTCTCTATCACGAAAGTCTACTTGTTTACGAGCACTTAATCGTGCTACATTTTCTTAAACATTACGGCTTTACTCAGAATGCAAAGTGGCTGTGGTTGATGGGTCTGGATCAGTTTGTTGGAAAAGAGCCCTCGGTTGTACGTGCTCCTGATCCCGTGTCTCTTTGCCATGACCTTGTGGCCAAAACACGCCGCGCTCCACGTCGCCCGCTGGTCTCTGTGGCTTTTGTTGCTCCAGATGACTTGAGCACCGAGGGACGTCTCCTTTTTATTGTGTCGTCTCTTTTATACTCTTGTCGTGTCTTCTCTACCCCCCCCCCCCCCCTCCCTTTGCAGCTTCATTTGGGCACATCTTGTAAATCTACCCTCTCCCGTTGAATCTCTTCCCTGCTCCTCTCTCATCCTTCCTCTCGCCGCCTCCTCCTCTTCCATGTTGTTCAAGCCACAGTTCACACAAGCCCCGGGGCCACAGCTGTAGCTCGTCCAGTGTCTCTCCCTGACCTCCCCATGTAGCTCTGGAGAACAGCTGTTCCTGTACGCACACACACACACACACCAAACAGCCAAGTGCATCGCTCCGGGGGAAGCCTGCAGTACGTTTGCACTTTGGGTTTATCATCACAGTTACAACACACACAAACACACACACAGACATATGTGGTCTGACATGAGCATAAACTCTCAGCACTTTGCACTGAGACAGAGACATAAGCTGTATATCATAAAGTAAAGTGCACAAACTACTGCACCGATATACAACCGCTATGATCACCCAGACACACACACACACACACACACACACACACACACACACACACACACACACACACACACACACACACACAGCATGGCTCCCCCAGTCAGCCTGAATCTGAGCCACCAAGAGCCTCACTGAAAGGCTTAGTCTTCCCTTTTGTTCCTCGGGGTGGGGACAGGAGTGACCTTTGACCCGTGCGCCGTGACCCCACCCAGCTTTGGAGCCTAAACGCAGTCATATGAGAGCAGGTTACCCCTCCAGAGGTGTGTCATGTGACTAAGATGCAGCGCTTGTAGCTGAAGGGGCTGTTCCCTGTGGTGACATAACAGAGATACAACGGAATGTAGACAGACAACGCAGACACAACAGAATACAGATGCACTCCAGGGAGAACGCATTGTTGTTATCATATCAGTATTTCTGTATTGAAGTTTGTTTGTTTTTTATATTAATAGTTAATAGTTATTTTGGTATGTGTTTTATATTGCAAATTTTACATTAACATTTTTCTTATTAAAACATTTTCAAGACGAGCAAACAAGAGCGATTTAAAGAGAAATAAATAACTAATAAAGACACTTATGCAGGGTGTGATTGGGGCTGGCCATCGAACCTCTAAACATGTCTGTAGAATCGAGTATGGGAAACCGTACTGTCAAAAGCTGGCTGTTGACTCAGTCTTCGTATATCAAAATCTTCTTCATTTAGATCTCACTTCAACTCCTTTTAGACTGTATGTCATTCAGGTTTTACGGCTGCTTTGAGTTTAGTTTATCATGTATTATTAAAAATTAAAAAATGGTTTCCTGAATGCGAGGCTCTGCTGTTGATAGAAAAACTCAGGTGCTTTGAGCTAAACGCTAACGTCAGTATGCTAAGATTCTCACAATGACGATGCTGATGTCTTCCATGTTCACCGTCTTAATTGCGCGTTAGCATGCTTAAGTAGTAAACACAGCAACAGAGCTAGCGTGGCTAATACCATTTTTAAATAATACCCAGCCTTATGTATATTATAAGGACTTTCTTATTCTGTATGTTTTACATCTCATCATTATCTTACAATTATAGCATTCAGTTGCTTTTCTCCCCACCATATTTCTTCTGGTCAGTAAAGCTATTTCAGCTCCATATTAATCTGTACAACACAGCAGCTCTACCTACGCTGACTACCGCCGTGCACACACTCAAACGTGACGGGTTAAAAGTTAGCACTACAGCTACATGGCAACTCACATACAGATAAGCAGAAAAATACACACACACACACACACACACACACACACACACACACACACACAGCATAGCCTTTGCTGGTACGCAGGTTCAGGAGTGTTGGCTGAATTTGAATGTAGACCTCCAGCTGACATCTATCTATGATTAATGAGAGAGTCCAGGGTAAATTTTGGCTCTTTAATGAATACAGTTGGAGAAGTTGAAGAGCCTATCAATATTTGACATGACTCTTGAATATGTTTGCATAATTGATGCAGGATTTTAAATTGAATCATAATTGCATCATGGTGGAAGTTTCGTCCTTTCCCTCTCTCTCTCATTATTTCTCTTGTCCTTTGTATCCCACTCCCCATGATACTTCTCTCAAGACCAAATATGCCCCCTTCACTATCATTTTTCACACACACACACACCTTACAGACACACGCACTCAGATGGGTGCCGACAGACAATCAATGTGATCTCAGGGTGTGACTGACACATGGTACTGATGAACCCACTGGGTAGCGTATCGCTTTGCTTGCCTCTCTGCTCGTGATTGACAGCTGTACTTCCTCTCTTTCTCTTTCTCTCACACTCACACACACCCTGGGAGCAGTGACTGTCTCAGACATCATGCTGCTCTCCAGTGTCGTTCGGTGCTGACATACTCTGTGTTTGACGCTGATGTCAAACGCACTCTCAAATGACTGTATGTGCTTGCCTGTCTGTGTGCGTTTGTGTGTGTGTGTGAGAGAGACGGATAGAAGGAGTTGGAGGGTCCGTTTTGAAAGAACAAGGATTATATCTTAAGTAACTATAGGGCTTTATACCACTGTGTATTAAATAAAAACTCTGCAAATGTCGGCGTTTGGAACCACAGAGCCACTAAATGACTTTTTCAACTTGAAATCTTGAAAGTATCCACTAAAACAAAAACCCACGCATGCACATCATAAATCAGAATCACAGGAACACCTCACAACTCCAGTCACTGTGATGGTTTTCTTTTTTTAAGTGAGTTGAAATGCACATCATACCCTCTTGCAACAACCCTAGTCTCTTGACCCCCAGCAACTCTAAAAATCCTTTTTTAAAATAACTTCAACAATGCTGTGTGTTTGAAAGAAACCTGCTTCTCTAAATTCCTTTCAAATCTGACATTTCAAAGAGTGCGTCTCTCCATCCCAGCCATCCATTTACTGTGATAGTCAAGGCCCTTCTCTGGGTGCAGGTTCTTAACATTCTCTGATTGGTGGTGTTGTGCTGAGGGACCCAGGTGGCTCCACGGCCGCGTTTATGTTTTATGATTTAGTGGAGTCTTCACAGCGAATACATTACAATGTGTTTGTGGACAAGAAATTAGAGGCGATTAAGTCTCTACTCACCTATTGGAGGAGAGTGGAACTGGTCTTTGCCGGCAGATGGGACCCCGATAATGTGGGGCTTTGAAGATGAGGGGGGTTAGTGTGTGTGTGCATATTAACGTGGGTTGTGGTGTCTGAATGTGCACAATAGTTTGTGAGTAGTGCCGGTTTGTTAGAATGTTGTTTTGTGTTTTTTTGGAGATTTTGGAGAATGATTTGTCATGAAAGAGCCTGCAGCGACCTTAATGTGGATGGAACAAATTCATGCATTCCTCTCTCTCTCTCTCTCTCTCTCTCTCTCTCTCTCTCTCTCTCTCTCTCTCTCTCTCTCTCTCTCTCTCTCTCTCTTTGAGTGTGTGTGTGTGTCTGTGTCTGTGTCAGATGAAAGGACATCTCGGTGAGGGGTAACTCCAGCCTCCTCTGCGCTCCTCGTTTCAGTGGCTCTGATGACAAAATGTGTCAGTGTTTAAAAAGAGGCCGCCGCAGAGCATGTGCTGACATGTCTAAATCTGAGACTGTCTCACACTTATGGATCTGCACACGCACACACACACAAACACACAAACACACATGCACAGTGAGGCGTCCCGAGGGCCATCTGGAAGTGCAGAGCAAGGCACAGCTGGTCTCCAGTGAACATCCACGGAGTCCAGACCCCTCATCTGCAAGGCGCCAATCACTGACTTGAAGTGTGTGAGAGTGCGTGCAAATGTGAAGCATGATTCTAGATGCCAATGAAAACAAATCCCCAAAATATTCCTATATACGTGTTTGGAATAGGTGTCTGCCTAGTTTGAAATTGACCTCACTTCCATCCCGTGTGTGTGTGTGTGTGTGTGTGTGTGTGCGCAGTTTGGGACTACCGCGCAGACACTAAATGTATCTGAAAAATTGCCTCCATCTGTTGGCAGTGGAAAAAATCAGAGAGGACAAATTGAAAAGATTGCAAGGATAAAGCCGTCATAGTGAATTAGCATCGCGGCAGGAAGACTTCTTGTTATCCGGGTATTTGTAAAATATTCAGGCTTTACACATGTGAGGGGGGGAATGGGTAGCTGCAGGGAAAGAACAGGCTGCTGACTCGAACTGATTCAGAAGTTCGTGCGAGCGTACAGAGTGTGAGTCTGCATGTATATGAGCCTTATCTTTCTGTGTGGACATGTTTTTTATTTTATTTTTTTAAAGGCTTATGTGGTTCACACCCACCACCTGCAGCTAAACTTACAGCACAGTCTTCATTTGAATAGTAATATGGATCCTGTGCGGACTATGCAAACTAGCGTGACATCTCAGAAATTCCCTAAACCGGGTTACTTTTGAATTCAAGCTGCAACACTGAGTTACTGGGACTTTCCAGGCAATATCTGACAAGTATGGTTCATTTATTAGCAGAGTGAGGAGACTTAATGTACATTAGCTGCGAAGGCTGCAGGTCACCAGGGCCTGTATCAAGTTGTATACATTTTCTTGTTTCTGAAAACGTTTCAAGGGTTCTTATTTGTACTTGCAGTATATTCACATAGGGTGAGAGTGAACAAGAGAAAAAGAATAGCAGAGATATTACCATGGACCCATCAGTCAGCGATTCCCCTCCAAGAAATTGTTCTTGACGGGGCAGAAAGACCTGCCATATTAAACCCTTGTTCAGATCTTTATACACAGATAAATCCACGTTCTGCTGAAATCCAGTCAAGATGGACTTCTGAGTTCATACCAGATATCACAATACGTCTCAGATGCCTCTCTAGCAAGCGCTTGTGTTTGGCTTTCACTTCGCAACTCATTATGCAAATATCCACATTCTGTCTGTGCAAGCTCTCGATCAAAGTCAAAACATCCCAGACTGTCATCAACACTTGATTATGCTCCATCCGCAGGGATCAATATTGTTATTTTTGACAATCAAAGAGGTTGTCAATTGTTTTTTTTTACCAATTATTTCACATTTTTAATGATGAAACCAGAATGTGCAGGGACAGATTCTTCCACTTATGCAGATGACCGATGTTCGTGTGCGGCCGACGTAGTCAGATCTCCAATGCATCCTCGGTTTGTTTAGTTTGCTGCCACACCTGTGACAACAGCTGTCCACCTGTAATGCACTCTCATCTGGCTAATATTGTTACAGGGCCCATTACAATCTGGATGTGTGTGCTTCATTCATTTATTGTTAGATAGTTCCAGACAGCTCTCCGGTTGACTTTAGATTATGACTTGTTTTTATGGTGTGATCTTTTCTTATTGGTGAACGCAATGTTGTGTTTGTTCATACTGATCCAGAAATGTATTTCTTGTGTTATACGTCTTTTGTTATTTGCAACTGGCCTGTTTTAGCCAGCCCTCTTGAAAACGAGATGTTATTCTCGCCAAGCTTTGACATTCAAATGAAGCTTCGAAAAAATGACAGGGGATGTATTTTAGGCACTGTTGGCCTCCACCCACAAATTCACTTCAAGCACTGTCATCTGCTATAGCAGTTAAGCTATACAGTGATGTTAAAATATACTGCACCATATGTGAACACTTTCATCCAATGCACATTATAGCACTATATTTGTCCTCAGTGGGCTTGTAACTGTTTTCTGCTGCCACATATTTTTACATATAACTCTTGAAATGTGGCCAACGCTACCAGTCAAACCAGCCGCCATGACATCGCTGTCTTCACATGCACTCAGCTGTGTTTTATATGTCAAACTGCCGACTGAGCTACACAGGGGTATGACAGTCTTTGGGTTAGGGTGAACTCTTTTTACAGTGCTGTGGGTGTAATCAGATTGGCCCCGTGTGTGGACAGACCTTAGGGTCGACATGGGTTTGACCACAGGAAGCCTGTTTGTTTGGTGAGGCGGACCTCTGGGTCATTCCATGCTAGAATGCTAATTGGAACTAGCATAAGCTGGCTAATGAGTGCTAATTAGGCTAATGAATTAGTTGTGTGTACAGCAGGCGTTGTGGCTGCTGATGCTGCGGAGGAGGAGGAGGAGGAGGAAGATGGGACAAAACGGACAGGCACGCTTCTGGATGCACACGTACAGATTCTTCTCCTACGTAGCTGCAGGGGGAATAAGTAGAGAGGGTGGAAAGTTAGGGGAAATGAGCGCACACACACATTCCAGTCACACACTACTGACTTTTCTTTCAAGCTCATATCTGTCACTCTACACAGGTGCGCACATCCTATCATCCTCAAACACACACACAGAAGCATATGTGGATACAACCCCCCCCTCCAACCCAGACACACTCCACCCTCACCAAACACTAAGCCAGAGCCAAAGATGCCCCTTTTTCTTTCTCTTTTTTACCCACAAGCTCGCTTAGCCTACACATCTGTCGCACTCTCGTGGGAACACACGCAACAATATGCTTCGACTTAGACACTTTAGTGTTTATGGGGAGGACGAGGCTCCTTTTTAATTACTGCTGGAATCTGTCCCTAGTCTTTTTGGGAGTTATTTACTAGACAAATGAGCACATCTGTGGCATAACATTCAGAATGATAAATAACTTTTAGAATCATTGAAGTACTACCACTACATCTCGAGGTTCACTTCCACATGCAGAAGGACACAGTGAGAAGAAATTAGAGCTTTCTTTATCATGAATTAATAATTTGAGTCTTTACCAGAGGGTTTCTTTCTGTAATAAAAGCTCATGAGCAAACACTACAAACCTCACTACAGCACAATGCAGTACACAAAACACTTCCCTGGATTTTGTTCCAGCCATCAGCAGACCTCCAGACACCCATTCTCCCACACACTGTTGCAGACACACACATACCAGAGCCCACTTTGGAAGACAAAGAAATTAGTGAGAGATCGAGACAGGAGAGAGGTCCAGGAGGCTAATGTAACAACAGTCTCAATAAGCAGTAAATTGGATCTCTTTTTCTCTGCTCCCTGGAAGACACTCAGGCTGGTTGTGGTTTTGTGTTTTCATCACCCTGAAGCTTCATGTTCAGGCGCCTGCTGGGTGCCCACATGGCACCATAAAGTCCAGGTGGCAGCCCACCAAGTGCTCACTTCTGGAAATCTGGGCTGCTGTAGTAAAGTTACTCAAATACATTTTTATACTTCTACTTCACTACATTTCACGAGGAAATATAGCACTTTTTAGTTTATACAGCGTGCTTTGATTTGATTTAATTAGACAAATTCCTTTAAAGAAATAAACACCAGCTCAGCCAGGGTAGTAAATCCATATATTAAGGAAAAGTCGGGATAACACAATAAAGCCCTAAGGCTTATTTCCATCATGGTCCTTTTTTTTCCTGCGCTAAAATAAGCTGCAAATATTAGCATTCTAACTAGCCTTCTGTAGTAACACTATAGCATGATATACTAGGCCAAGGATACCGTTAACTACAGTATTATAAGATGCAGAAAGCCTAGTTCACAATCAATAATGGGAGCCATGACTCATCAGAGGTCAGAGTAACATGAATTTCCCCCCTGGTTTTATTTTAAGTTTGCACTACAGCAACCCCAGAAAACTTGGTACCTAAGTTAACATTACATTTCCCAAACAATAATGTAAAACTCAAACGTCTTTGGTGCTTTTATAAGTATGTATACAAGAATCCAAATGAGGTTGCTTTGAACCAAATTATATTTAATTACATTTTTATTCATAATACTCTGCTATACCTATAGGGTAGCTATCCTCTAACACGAAAACAATGGAGCTCCTTATTTACGTGTTTTCAGCATGCATCATCAGCATTTTGGCCTTTCCGCATCATATGTAGCCGTCAAGTGCATATTTATAACGCCTCTTACAGGGTTCTCGTTAAAAAAGAGTCAGCAGGAAACATTAAAAAGTGAGCTATGGATGAAAGTTTTGAGCCAAGAATTACCAATACTTAGCTAGCCACAGTTGACGAGCGTGTGTAGAAACTTTGATCTACTTCTTTGTGGAATAAAAGACCAGTGATTCTGAAACTGTGCCTCTGTTATCTTCGTAAACCTCATGTGTGTATTCTAGAGTGCAAAGCTTGACAGGTGTAGCAACAGTAATTATTATTACTGATACTTACTGACTAAACGATCTGAATACATCTTCCACTACTAGCCATAAGGGAGCATTGCCGATGGTTGATGGAGAGTGAATGAGCTAGATAGTGTGTTTATTAAAAACAGAATACAGTTTCCATCACTCTGCTCCCTTACACTTTTGTCTGTGTAAATGAATTTCACATCTTGTGTAATTGAGTCGCTGCAAAGTGACGGCCCTTAATGGCATGTTGCCATGGCAACCGTGTAGTACGTTGTATTGTTTCTTAACTGCCTCACAGTTGTTGGACATGCTGACACAGGCACTCAAACACACTCTGATATGCACACAGAACGCCGGGTTGCACTCACAGAGGTCATTTTCTTTATTACACAACGCCTTGTTTTCCGTCTGCTTCGTTTTTTCTGTATGCACGCTGGCTGCCGTCTTCTCTCGAACTCAACACTCGTATACAATGTAGAGGCACACACACACAAGCACAAGTGTCTACAAATGAAAATATTCACAATCACAGCCTGCAGGTTCACAGCTCAGCTGTGGTTTTCCTCCGCCATCTCAAGGTCGCAAGGACAAAACGGAGGGAGAGCTGTTGTTAGACAGAACAGATAAAGAAGGAGAAGAAGAATTAAAAGATAGTGAAAGCAAGTTGTGGCCTTTGAACCCAGCTTAAAGTGCAAACCAGCAGGAGGTTCGAGGGGTGTGATGGTGGGTTAACACAGCAGGAGACGTCCTCGTGTTGGCCTCCTCCTGCGACCTCCTCGCCCTCATTCAAATTTCTAAACCACTGAAAGAAAAGTATCTCTTTAGGGCCCAATCCGAGTCAAGATGAGGTTAAGATGCACAGCAGGTGAATCGCGTATGAGGGATGTACTGGCTCTTATTTTTACTAGACGCATAGCTAAAACGGCTGGAGACACTAGAGAATTTCTGGTACAAAACATAAAAAAGAGAAGTTTAGAAGTTCTTATGACAGATTAGGTCAACATTTGCAGAAAACATTTGCGTTGTATTAAACATGCAGAAGATCTGACACACACACACGCTCTGGTTAGATTAAACGTTTCACAGGGCTGTTGCGTGTTAAATCCACACATTGATATTCACAGCCATTAGATGCCGGCCTGTTTCGTGGGCTGTTACACACACACACACACACACACACACACACACACACACACACACACACTCACACTCATTCCCAAACAGACATCGTCCAGGCAGACAGCTGGTGTGGAAATATGGGCTAAGATAGCTTCTTCGTCTCCATTGACAGGTGACGGAACGTCAATGTGAGGGCGTGCAGCTGTCGCTTGTTCACGGTGCGTGTGTTTCTGCGATCCTTCCTGTGTGTGCTGCACAGAACGTTATGCATGTAGGTGTAAATGAGGGTGGGATTTTATCACAGGCTGTCATGTCCCCTGCACTTCATTAGAGCTCGGTTAAAGAAGAGACGAGGCAACATCAGCAATCACCATCACCTGCGTACATCGTGCTTGGCTTTCAGCTTTGCCCTGTCAGCTCGGACCGTATTTACTAGCACACACACACAGAAGGCAGCATCAGCAATCACTGTAACATTTCTGTACAAGCTACAGTACAACCACGCCATCGTGTGTGCGTGTGTGCGTGTGCGTGTGTGCTCTCTAACCTTCACCTTGTATAGACTGTGGCTAAATGAGAAATGATTTTCTGCCTCACTAGTCTCTTAACCCACAACATCCCTTAGGGCTAATTATTTCCATTTTTTGTTTTATTTTCACACAAAAATCATTGCTGTCATTATTGTTATGTAGAAAGAAAATCTGATTTAGGAAATTAATAATATAAAAACATATATGTAATTTGATTTTAGAAAATAGCGTTGGCAGGTAGTTTTATTACCCTGATGCATAGTTATTATTTCATTTATGCTTTCTCCCAATTGTTCTCCATTTTGCAACTTTGGGTGACATAAAATATATGTGAAAAACTGCTTAAACAGATCTGCTCCCTTTTCTTTTGAAAATCAGGGTATTTATTAGAGAAAATGTAAACAAAGTAGAACATAATTAGACAACACACACACAACACAGCAACCCTGTGATGCCTGGTTCTGCACTTTTGGCTGGCATTTCATCTTTGAGGTGGCATGTATGTTCTCTGTGTGTCTGTGTGAGAGAGATAGAGAGAAATAATCCACATAGGGATACATTGCTGTGTCCAAATTTGGAGAAAGCAAGACGGAGAGAGAGAAAGCGAGAAGAAATAAGATGAAAGAGGACAGGAGAGCCAAAGATATTGAGCGAAACCGTGAGATGGAGGCATTCAGTGACTTGGTCTAGGTTTATCCCGTGGAGGAGAAAGTAAATACTATATTAAGATGTACATACATGGCACGTGCTTGTATTTAGTAGTAAGCGCAAACTGTCTTTCTGTTTCTGTCTTTCTGTTACACACACACACACACACACACACACACACACACACACACACACACACACACACACACACACAGAGCCAGCTGTGTGGTGGTAGCAGGTGTCACTCTCAGCTCATTACCCCTGGCAGGGTTGATCACCCTGTTTGGGGAGCAATGAGACACACCTCACTGGGGAGATAGAGGGATGAGGGGGCAGGAGGAGGAGAAAGAGGAGAGGGAGGTAGGGAGCATCAGTCTCCTGCTTTGAGAGATACAGGGATTGAGAAAGGTAGCGAGTAAAGAAGAGGAGGCGTGAAGAGGAGGCGTGAAGAGGAGCGTATGGTTTGTGAGATAGGAAGACTGGGGAATGGTGTGAGGATCTATTTTATGGATGGGAGAGGCTGTTGAGTGAAAAACAAACAAGCAACAAGGGAAGATTTCTGACTATTTGGATCATATTTTGTTGCCATCTTTTCTATCTGTAACAATAACATTGAGCTCACAAAGTAAATTGTTGCGATTTCCCGAACACATCATTAAAAAGATGTCAGACATTGTCGGGAATAAGACAATGAGACGGGTTGCAATCAAACGCCAGCTCCCCCGAACGTATTTGGATTTTTCCCACTGTTCATTTTAAACATTCATTAGTTTACAGAAAACCACATTTCTGACCCAGCACATTTGCTATAGTTGTATTCTTCAGTGAGGGGTTATTACACACATTTTGGGTGTACTTGTTTTCATCTTTTCCCTCCCAAAATAAAGGGGTTTAGATAATCTGACTGATTGTCTGACAGGTCGTGTATCTGGCTTCCTTGTACGTTATAAGTTGTGCTTATAATAAACTGGAATTGTCCTCAGAGTTATGACCAACAGACAGAGAAGAGTTTCACAGCAACCAAATCTACTACCGCAGGAATTTTCATCAGAATGTGTGTGTTCCTGATTCGCCTGTTTGGGTTTAAGTCTGAAAATGTTCCTGTGAAAGTGTTTAAAAAACATTTGCATATTGTTTCAATGACTGTCTCAAGACATAAGTGGTGTTCAGCAAGACATTTCTGCAACTATGATATACTATCTAATTATATAGCTCATTACAACAAGTAACAGTGACGCATGTATTTTATATATTACTGTAAGTACTCAGAATGTTGCTGTAAATTACATGTTCTTGCTTGTGTCAGTGAACTCATCTTGCGTGTGTGTTGTGTCTCTGCAGGTACGACTACAAGGAGATGCTCCACAACTCCACCTTCTGTTTGGTGCCCCGTGGCAGACGTCTAGGCTCCTTTCGCTTCCTCGAGGCGCTACAGGTAAACAGGCAACACAGACACACACGTACATAAACACACATTACACGGTACATTATGGGAAAGCACTGCAATACGCTGTAAATTCATACCTACCAGCAATAATACCAGGAATAAAAAGAATCCCTTCCCACACTCGAACCTCCCACTCAGCAGTTGTTTTAATGGTGCTGCTACTTCTAGCATTAAAGGATCACTAAATCATTACCACCTTAATACTGAGACTAATGGTGTAATTAATATAAACAAACAAGACCTTCACTGAGAAGATTAGCTGCTTTTTTCCAGCCTCTAAACTGTATTTTACATTGTAGCACATAATTGAATTTGCAGATAAACTGTTGTTGCCGGAAAATGGTAGACAGTGAGATGATCAAAAAGCTGCTGGAACAATAGAAATCTGTTCAAAAACTCCCAAATACATACTGTAGATCAGTGGTCCCCAACCACCGGTCAGCGGGTCATTTAGTACCGGGCCGCACAGAAAGATTGAATAAAAAAATATTTTATTTTGAAAGGTTTTATTTTGAAAAATCACCGGATACATCTGTCTGTGCGTCTGTGACGCATGTCTAGACGCTCGTCTGTCACGTGATACTTTACTTAAAAAAAATTAAGCCCACAAGCAACAATGAGGCTAAACAAACGTCTTTAAAGAGCTTTTTTGGAAAAGGGAAAAGACCCAATGAGGAGACATTTAAAAGACAATATCAGGAGTCCTACTTAAAATACGTGTTTATCGCTACAGGTGATTCTCATGCGCCGCTCTGCAGAATACACAGGCTCGCACATGAGGCAACGAAGCCTTCATGACGGCTTCGCCGGCACCCGGCGTTAAAAGACAAGCCCTTGGAGTTTTTTGAAAGAAAAAATCATGAACAAGAAGGACATAAACAATTACTGATGGTCACCACATCAACACATGCGAGTGCACTGAGAGCGTCATACTTAGTGACTAAGAGAAGAAACCTTTTACCATTGGTGAAGAATTTATCCCCCTATATTGGATTGGCTCGTTGCAGAGACACAAGCTCAGGGCTCCCACTGATTCAGCGTAATGGTGCGTTTTTTTATGCACTTTATATTTGTTTTAATGCCGGTCGTATCGTTTTATTTCATCATATTTATATCCCCCCCCCACCCCACCGGTCCGCGAACATATTGTCTTACATGAAACCGGTCCGTGGCATAAAAAAGGTTGGGGACCGCTGCTGATAGATAGTTAACCCTATGAAAGCTCAAATAATGACACGCCTAATATAAAATGTTTACTGTACCCTGTGATACAAAACCATCGTGGTCTCCTCTGAAAGGCAGCTCTTTGGAGTTTACTGTTGAAGAGTAAGAATAAAGGGTCACACCAGCCTTTAGCATGTCTGCACTGTCTACCATTAAGAATCGGAATTGTTTTTAAAGTTAAAATCTCTGTTTAGTTGTATCTGTTTACTTTGTATATAACCTTTTATTTTGTATTTCTTATATATAATTGCTGCTTTTGGGTTTTATTGTATGCTAAGCAGTTTATAAGTGCTTTCCAAAAAAAAGTTATTATTCAAAATCCGCAGAATTTCAAAGTGAAATAAATAAATTTCAGTGGATTTGCTAATGGGGACTAAGTAAATCAACTTTAGCAAACCAACTCGACAGTGCTGACCTTTAATGGAACGGAGAGCCAGTGAGTCCAACAATAGAGGATACTCGCGTAGCTTACGAGCTATGTTGAAATCATCCATTTGTATCATTGTACAGACTGCTCCACAAAAGAGGAATGGTCACACAGTTGTGAGACAATGGAGCCAATGCTACAATATAAACTGTGTAAACGTATTGTCCCTTAGCAGCCAAACTAACAAGCTAGCACACGTGCTTGGAGAGCGGTTCCCCCCCCCCCCCCCCCCCACACTTTACTAACTCTTTACTAAATAAAATAATGTTATCTCTAGAAACAAAATGTCAGGGGAAAGTAAATGACCCTGTAGAGGGAAAATAGAAAGAAGCTTTTGTGACTGATGAGCTCCATCATGTTCCCAGCTGGCGAGCATGTTAGCTTGCTTAGCTTGCCTGAGTTCTCAAATATTTTGCAAAGACACTTAGTTATAGTTACAGTGAACAACGATGGTAACATTGGTAACATCTTTACTGGTCTGTATGCACTCGTTGTCGCAGTGATGTAGGAATATTAAAATGCTTTATAAAGGTAGAATCATGAGGTTTTTGCGCTTTCAAGTATAATAGTTTGTCACTGTTAAGTGTACATTAAGTTAAAATAACTAAACATAATGTACCGTAACACCTCACCATACTATATAACTTAATCACCTAACATAATAATCGAGGAGGTACGTTCTTCCCATCTGAAGTCCTTTTCCAATGCTGCATTTACCTCCACTTCACTGCAACCTCTTGAAATCTACACACTTCACATCTCTCTCTTTTCTCCTCTGTTCATCCATTTTTATAACTGCACTGCACTCTTCCGCATTACTACTGCACTGTCCTTTACCTCTCCTTACCGTCCACAGAGTGCACCCACATAAGTGTGCTTATCTCACTATCAGCTGCTCCACACACACACACACACACACACACACACACACACACACACACACACACACACACACACACACACACACACACACACACACACACACACACACACTAGCACACTTCACTCAGGAGAGAAATATGCCCTCTCCTCTTTTTTTCTTCATTTGTCTGACTCACTCCATCCATCGACTTGCAGGAAGACGGAGGGAGTGAATTTACAGGCTTTGGTCTTTGCATGAGAAAGCAATTGCTAATAGAGGTCAACTTTGTGTCTGTGTGTGCGCCTGGAGGTTGTTTGATTTTGATATATATATATATATATATATATATATATATATATATATATATATATATATATATATATATATTTATATTTATATATATATTTATATCTGTATGCATGGGATTGTGTGTGTGAGTTTTGTGTGTTCGTGGACTTGACAGTAGCAGAGCCTGAGGGCCAGCTCTGGTTTAGCTGACACCTTTATGACCTGGGAGTGACAGGGCCGTCATTACATCACACTCTCACCACCAACACACACACACACACACACACACACACACACACACACACACACACACACACACACACACACACACACACACACCAGCTGTTCCCTCTACCTCTCCTCTCATCCCTCCATCCCTCTGCCACTCCTTTGCCAAAGGTCACATTCAGCTTCACTGCCTCCCCTCTTTTCATCTTTTTTTAAAACATCTATTTATCCACTTTCTTCTGCCTTTTGATCTTTTTTTAAATCCCCTTTCTCCTCTCTTTATCATTTACCCGGCTCGCCTCCTTTCAGTAATTAACTTCCCAGCACCTTTTCCCAGTTACCATTTTAGTATTGATGTGTCAACAGGTGCAACTGTAGAAAGAGTGTTCTCACTTAAGATGACGTCAAACAATCCAAGAAGACTCAATGTTGTTAGATTTTTAGGCTCATAAGTGATTCCAACATTCTTTTAGAGAATAAAAAAAAGAAACAGAAATATTAGGCCCGTGATTAAATAAATCCAGATTGTTACACTCTTTGTGATCCCCCCCCCCCCCCCCCATCCATATCAGTCATCGTTACACTGAATTCCTCGCTATCTGTTACTATATGCTGCCTGCCTGCTTATCTAGACTGTATGTTCAAGCGTATTTCTGTTTATCTGATTGTTAAGCTGCGTTGTGATAAGCTCATGTTTCATCTCAAATTTTGTTTATGGTCCAAGCTACATGTATTTATGTTGAGGTTATATTTGAGCTCTTATTTGTATTAAGGCTGTACTTGTTCTCTTTTTATATGATCAATCAGTCAAATGACTGTAATGTGTGGTTCCTGGAAGGGATGAACCCACGGAGACTGAGCAACAGATGCTGCAATTCCCCTCAGCTCTACTGAGCATTTTAACACCTTTAAGCTAATTGTTTGGGTTTTGAGACCTGCAGCTTTAATGTATTCACTCCCACTGCTCTTATCATTAGTTTCCAGCAGCAGGCAGCTGTTTTCAGGGTAAAAGCCACTGAGCAATACCTGACCAGCACCAAATAGCAGACAGACAAAGTAGCCAAATGCGAAGCTGAAAGGAGAATAGATATTGGACTTAAACACAACTTCAAATGTATGCTAATGTTGCTCTGTGTCTGCTGGGTCGCTAGCACATGCATAATAACGTGATAATGTGTCAATGTTGTGTTTACGTCTTGTTCTGGTGGCCCAAAAGATTTATGTAAAGTACATATTGCAACATTGCCATTAATAGTCAAACATTTCTGTCATTTGTACATTTGTTAGATTACAATCCAAAAAGGTTCTGCAACAAGTGTTTCTTTATTATTAGGACTAATACTTGTGATTACATCTGTTGTATGACACTTTTGAAGCAACTGCTTTTCATCTCAGTTGTTCTGTTCAACCGATTGATGTGATTTCTACTCAGAAACAGCATTTAGTCTGTAGCTGATAACATTGACATCAAAGAAGACAGTAGCGGGCCTTCTGCTGCGTGACTTCTTTACTTGGCTGCGAAGAGCCTCACTAGTGATTCTGTGTATGATATATCCACATCACACCAAATAAGCTTCAAAATCAAATCCAATGTTTGTCATATAGGGAATTAATGCATCAACACAAAGGTTCCCAGACAAACTCAAGCGGATCAATTATGATACAGTGCAGCTTTTATATGAATAGAGCCGCATATTGCAGCTTTAATAATCCGGATCGATATGTAGCAGAGCAGTCATGATTTAACTGTAGCGCTGATTGTGTATGTAAAGTATGACGTCCAAGCTTCCTTCTCTGTGTGTGTGTGTCTCAGGCTGCGTGTGTGCCGGTGATGCTGAGTAACGGTTGGGAGCTGCCTTTCTCCGAGATCATCGACTGGAACACAGCCGCAGTGATCGGCGACGAGAGGCTGCTGCTGCAGGTAACGGCCCGAAGACAACTCTCACACATGCTCTGTGAATCACCTGAAAACCATACCAGACAGAGAAACAGCAGCAGTCCCACAACATAAAAACAAAACATTTTTCTAACTGTCGATATCCTGAGCACACACTCTTTACATTCTCCAAAATCCTGTTTTGTTTTGTGTTCGAGTGAAGTGATTGACAACAAAACAAAATGCAAGCTGCATGCCAAGTCTTTGACTGCTTGAAAGTGCCACTCAAAGCCTCACATTGTTATGTGAGAGGCTAAATAAACAAAATTGCAAATTGATTTGGCTGGAATTGCTTGAACTTCATGGGGGGGAAAGTAATTATATGTCCATTAAATCTTAATTTGAATGAAGTGTGTAATAATATTGTGTGGCTTTGAGTTTTATAACTGTGTGCAGCTCTAATGTGTCTCAGCCAACCTGGTTGTATCAGTGGATAGGATGGGCTGAGATGCATACAACATACATACCATAAATGTATCATGTATCTCAATTCAAACCATACCGTTTATTTACTTCTTCAATAAAACAGTTTCCAGTTAACAGGTTATGGCAGTTTTACCACTAGACAGATAAAAAGTGTGTGTTTGCCATTATTCCCCCTATACAATGACAAATAAACCCTTGAAGGACTTAACTACACAGTTCTTTGAATAAAAGTATAAAAGCGTACACAAAAGGCTGCTGCAGCATTTGAGCTTTTCTTCCCAACTGATAGTTGCTGTTGTGTGCTTCATTCACTTAAATGTATGTCTGTAAATACTTTTGTTCTGGGATTCTACACTTTATACTAAAGCATTAGCAGCTTGGCAGACAACACTGCTACCAGAGCTGTAGACCTTCAAAGATATTTGATGTTTTGGGAGCACACGTTTCTGGATGAGAGATGCATGAGAAGATTCCTCTCTGATATTAGTCTGTTAAATATAAGGCTACAGCTTAGTCTAGTTCAAAGACTGAATACAGGGGGAACAGCTATCATGGTGCTGTGTTGCTAAGGCAACACAACCACCCTACTTACACCTCTAAAGCTCATTAATTAACATGTAATAGGGGTTTTTAATGTTTGCGTTTTTACATTTCAGTTTCCAGTTTTTGTGCTAAGCTAAGTGCTAATCTCCTAAAATGTCAAACTTCACAAAAATTAGGACTTGGAACAGGAGACCGGACTTACATGACTTGAGACTCAAAACATCCTGGAACATAAAAACAACAGCACTTCAATAACTTCAGTAACAATGCTGTGAGCTCAATGGTCAGCATTCAAAGACCTGCTTGCAGTTTATTTATTAAAACTTGTGACTAAACCTGGATTTGCCCTCAAGGACTTCAGACTTTTCTTAGTCTTTAAAGTCTTTAAAGTGCTTTGAGAACACCTGGGACTTGACCTAAATTGCCTAAAAATAGTTGTGGCTACTCCCCTAATGTGCTTTATCTGATGATGGGAATTTCCTGAGTGTATTGGTTGTATTGCCAATTTGAATCTTTCTGTCACCACAGTGTACGTCCTGGATCAGTACTGTGAGTGCTGACTGACTGCTGTTTTGTCATTTCCAGATCCCGACTACAGTGCGCTCCATCCACCAGGATAAGATCCTGTCACTCAGACAGCAGACTCAGTTCCTCTGGGAGGCCTACTTTTCCTCTGTTGAGAAGATAGTGCTGACCACACTGGAGGTGAGGATTCACAACCAGCCGGCCTCTCTGCCTTCCTCTCACCTTCTCCTTCATCATCAATCTCAGAGGGCTGCAGTCACACAGCAGACTCTCTGCAGTCTTCACTTTACTCTCAGGCCTCTCTTTGGTACGAGGCTAAAAGTGAAATAGAAGGGTGGACAGTGTCGTTTACAGAGGGAAAAAAAGGACATTTCAGCAGATGTTCACAGAGAATTTGTCACAGCTGCTTTCTGTTTTACTCAAAGTGGGAGAAACAAGGCATGACGCTGGAATCTCCACATTTTACAATATATTAGCACAGTTTCTGTAATAGTATTGTTGATGTATGCAAGATCATTAATGGTAGAGTGGGATCCAAACCAATGACCTTAAAGTGGCATTCTGCCCAAAATCTGCTGTATGAGCATCAAACCCTCACCCCGAGTATGAGGCTGTGATCAGCTACAACGGATTGAAATGGTAACATTTAGTTTTCAGGGAGCTTTCATAAGTTTTTAAGTTTCTTATGTATTTTAAGTCCATAGGAACTTCTCAAACCGCCCCTGTAGCATATTACACATCGCTGTAGTCCATCTCTATTGTTTGTGTGTTCATAACTATAATCTTTAGATAAAGAAATGCGGCTAAAGGCTGGGTACAGCGTGTCATCCAACCTTATCTACAGGCAAAACTGTTTAAAGCCGTTCCAAATGGCCAACCTCAAAAGGCAATGCCGAATGCTTGCCTTCATAGAGAGGAGTGAGATGCAATTCTGTTTAAAATGGGGATACCAGTGCAACACTCTCCAACAGTTTGAAAGTGTTGCACTTGTTTGTGCGCGGAAGAAGTGACAGACGTAATCGTTGAAGAATGAAAAAAGAGAGGTTGAGTGAAGTTGACATTTTGCATACTTTCTCACCTTCGCACACCTGGACAATCACTAAAGCGGACGTGTTTATTGGATTGTTGGTTTTGATTTGACAAAATAATCAATTATAAAAGAGTCCCAGCACTCATGCATGTAAACTAGGAATTCAGACCAATGCTGTGGTTGAGGCAGGTTCGTTAGTGAGCCTGACTCTGATGTTAGACGATGGATTCAATCTTTTTTCCCACGGTGAAAACTGGTCACTGTTGGAGTTTATCCAATCCATGTCGACCGCAGCTGCTGTTTCTGATAAAGGACACAACTACAAAAAGTGTTTCATACTGAGTATCAGTTCAGGAGCCTCCTTCCTTCTTCTGATCTCGTTTTGTCATGGGCATCGACTAAACGACAATCCAGTTTAGATAAATTTGTGACTGGAAAACTCTCCGTCCCTCCAGTCCCCCAGCCTCATTATTCAGTCCAAACAAATAGTTTATAGAGGCAGGGATAACACCTGGGCTTACTGCTAGCTTCACGTAGAGGTTACAAATGTCTTCTTCTTCCCGCCTCCTCTGTCACCCAAGTATCCCATCACGCATTTAATCCCTCTCCTACCGTGTCGCTAAAGCCTCGGAACAAGATTCCTCCCAATGCTGAAATCTTACTTACAATATCCTCCTAATACAGTATCACCTCCCAAATCTTCCATCTAAATTTGACTTTTAAATGCACAAGCACCCACACACTTGGCACGCAATGTGTCAGAGCTTCAGTATCTAGAGTCTGTTTTTTTGCTAGCTCTACATCAGTCTGTTCGTTATCCAGCCCTGTCTCAGTGTGTGCTTTCACACACACACACACACACACACACACACACACACACACACACACACAGAGTCAGAAACACATCTCCATATGTCGAGGTGTTTCAGCCCAGATACACGAGGCACCACCCAGGCATAACCTTGCTGACATGTTGTCACTCCGCACTAAAGAGCAAGGTGACACGGCCAAAGCTTGCGTGTGTGTGTGTGTGTGCGTGCGTGTGTGTGCTCACATTGAATACAGCGAAGGGCTGAACACTTAATCCTGACTGACTGTCCTGTAAAAAAAGAAAAGGGGGAGAGGAGAGTGGTGGGAGAAAGGGTGAAAAGGAGAAGGGGTGACATATGTAAATGGCGTTGCCGTGGCAGCCCCCGAGATAACGAGCGACATGGTTTATTTATCCTGTCGAGCCTGAAACCCCCCCCACCTCCTCCTCACTGCAGATCTGTGAAGATACACCCACACACACACACACACACACACACACACACTCAAAACATGCACACACTCCGATACCTTGACATATTGAATTTCCTCGCACACATTCACAAACTCACTTGCTTTTAGACTTCCCACATCCACTCCAAAGTGTATCATGCAGTGTTTCCTGTCGGGAAGCGGTCGAGTTTCGACCAATCACAAGGTCAATATGGCCGGGTCTGTGCTGCGGGTACACCTATTAAACTCACCTATTAAAGCCAAGCTCACAGTGTGCTCCCAGAGAAGCAGGATTTATCTATCATGCTCTAATTGGTTGATTGTGGCTGTTCTGAGGTGAGATTGAGTCGTCCATCATGTCCCGACTGAGGGCTGCCGACGGGGGAGGAGCTGCAGCCGAGCGAGCGAAATTGCCCCCCATAAGGTGCAAGGGCTCGGGGTTTTTAAGGTGGCAGGCAGTGTTTTTATAGAGAAGTTAAAGGATTTTGAGTTAATCTGTTCGGCTGAGGCAAATGGTTATCGACTGCCCTCAGGGACAAATCTAGGGAGAAAAAAAGTCACCCACTTTTTTTCCACCCCTCTTTACATCCCCGCCTCCCGTGATGAATTTTTATGTTGCTTTGTCAATATTATTACAGTCAGCCCCCTCCAGCTATGTTATTAACTTCTTTTACAATTCGAAAAGCTATCAGCTGCTCAGCCATCGCCCACCTGACTTTCTATACATCCGCCCTTTTGAGTTTGCCAAGCCAGCAGCCGTCGCCTCCCGATTCAATCACGGCCATAAAACAGGGCCGCAAACCTGTGTCTGTTTTACTGCAGCAATTTAGCATGGCTCAAGGGCACAGCAGCAATATCTCTTTCCTCTGCCAGCTCAGCAGAGGCCGGCGGCAGGCTGCAGCCGCAGAAAGTAGTGGCCGTTGTCACGTCTGAACGTTTGACTTACTGCTCTATTTGGGCACAGAAAGGATCAGGGCCGGCCTCACTGACTCGTGTTTAAATGCAGCTGATGACTTTGTCTGTGTTTGGCTCTTTTTTTTTTATTCTCCGATGGCCTCTGCCTGTGTGGCTGACCGGCACAGATGCCTTTGATTTGCTGATCTGCTTACAAAAAAAAAAATGGCCTCAGTTGGTTTGTCCGTGGATGAAATATTACACAATAACATGGACTTCTTTCAGCTCAGCTTTGTGCCACAGCGATTCACTCTTGACACGATCAATAGCTACTTTTGAGGTGATTCAAAGCAAACATTCGGAAAGCTTAGACAGATTTCTTACTTTCATATAATACCCGTAGACTCACTTTTATAACACTTTTCCACCTGCTCTAATTCACTGACTGGGTCTTCAATAACACTCTGAATATCATTCTGTATTGAAATGGGTATTTGTGGAAGTTGGAACATTAGTCGTGTTGATATTCATTCACATTTATGAATATCTGCTTTTTGCCGTTTTTTGTGTGAAAACTCATTTTGCAGTCGTGTGATATGTTTTATAGGTGTGATTACAAGGCTCATTGAACGAATCCTTAATATTTCCCCCCACAATACTCTGAAAGGCAAACGTTTGTTCCTCTTTGTCAACACAAAAAGGTTTCATGAATCCTCTGAGATCTGAGTGAAATTTTATTTAAAGGTAGTTTTTGGTTTGCTTTAACTAGATGGAGTGAAAAGGAAGCCTCCCAACGGCAGGGAGGGCTGAAGAATACAGAAACCCAGCTGCAATTAAAATGACACGAGTTGGATCCTGGCAACAGGCGGTGTGTCCTTTCTTTTCTTTGTGGCTGGCGTAGCAACACAGATCTTCCCCAGTGAAAAGCTTTCTCTACAGTTTGTCAGCGTCAGTATAAATCTGTAACTGCTTCTTGTTAGATGGTTTGAATAGACTTGTGCATCATCTTATATACATTTCTCAGCTTGATATACTTACTTAAAGCCTCTAAATTAAAACTAACTAATTTTGAAATAAAGCTTTGTTGATTTTTAAATAAAAAAATGTCCATACAAGACAAGTGTATAATTGTTTTTTACCACTCGGGGAGGGTCTAACAAAAACACGCTGTCGGTTGCATTATGGTCGGTGAAGGATCAAGTGTTTGGTGGACTAACGGTCAGGATATTTAGTTAGGCTTCGACTGCTTTGATTTAATCTTTCAGTTTGTATCTGTGTCTTGCAAGTCCCCCGACCTTACAGAAGGATATAGTAGGAGAATCTTAAGTCGAGTTCAATAATGTTTCCAAAATCACAAGTTTGTCTCAAAATTGTACAACATTCAACAAAA
Organism: Cottoperca gobio; assembly: GCF_900634415.1. Lineage (NCBI taxonomy): Eukaryota > Metazoa > Chordata > Actinopteri > Perciformes > Bovichtidae > Cottoperca > Cottoperca gobio. The sequence goes on along the minus strand of NC_041365.1, from coordinate 11,707,817 downwards.
TCTGTTCTTAGATCTTTGGTTCAGAAAAGGAGAAAACTCCATAAAAGAAATAAGGGAGAAACTTCATCAACAGAAAAGAGATCTCTCTTTGACGACAGACAAGAAAGTTGAATGAGTTCACTTTCATATTTCCCATAATTAGTTATCCATTTAGTTCCATCATCTTATTTATAATTTAGAAAACACAATAATTAGCAGTCAACAAGTTCATCTACTAAATAATTAATAAAAAACCTGCTCGGAACAGCCTTGATACTAAATGTAAATTAAAGATAACTTTTTTAACGAGTTTATTTGGAGTGTAATGTGTGTTTCTTGCCGTTTCCGTGTGCAGATCATCCAGGACCGCGTGTTGGAGCACGGCTCCAGGAGCAGCCTGATGTGGAACAGTCACCCTGGGGGACTCCTCGCCCTGCCGCAGTACTCTGGATACCTGGGAGACTTCCCCTTCTACTACGCCACACTGGGTCAGTAACACGCAAACACAGAAGCAGAGTCATGAACTGTACAAAGTGCTGTTACATAACGCTGCTACACGCCTGTGTAGCAATGACCCATAAAAGTTGGTCATAAAAGTTTCTTTATCATCGGTCACTACAACACCAAATATTTTGGCAATTTTGTACAAGTAGATGTTTCAGTAGGTTCTGGTCTAGCTGCTGCCTCGGAGCTTGTCGGAAACATGGCCTCTTCCCCTGATCTACTGCCCTCCTCCAATGGCGTGTGTGGCGGCAAGTGGAGTGGAGCAATGGGCCATTGACAGATGTTTGTATTAGCCGTGCTGACACACCCGCCTGTCCATCATTGAGTTTTGAGTCAGCAGTGCTACTGGTGCTACGGCTGCAGCAAGGCCAATTCCTCCCGCTACGGTTCAGCAGCGCCGAGTTTTCCCTCACCACATATCTGTGACCCGGGAGCCTCTCCATCCCTCACTCCTTCACTCCATCATTATCCAGCGCTGCCACAACACACACACACACACACACACTCGTACATGCACAGACGGCGTTGGTACAAACGCACAGCTTCAGTTGATGGAGCACCCGGAGTGGAGGGCTCATATTAAAATGGATGGGCACGGTGACAGGCATGGATTACAACACCGGCAAGAGGAAGCAATTAAACACGGATAGGTGTTTGGGAGACAAGGTGGCTTGTCGCTGATGGCTAATTGAGTAAAATCAAAGCAATAGAGTTTGTTTCCATCTCACACTTCTTCTTGTTTTCTAAGATCCAATAACAAGACACACACACTCATTATGCGTATTACCACTCAGACACAGCGGGAGCAGATCTTGTTTTTGTTGCTTTAGTTATTTGCTTTTCATATACAAGCCGAAATACTTTTTTAGGCTGATATCATATAGCATATGTTTGACACAATCTATATTAAAATGCCATGAGGCCTCTACTGATGCACTCTCCGTGGCCAAAAGTATGTGGACGCCAGAACATAACCACCCGTACGTAATGTTTGGACATCTTCCATTTAGTTCCACATGATTTTGTAACTTGTCTGCAGGGATTCGCTCCCATTCAGCCATAAGAGCATTAGTGACGTCGGCCAGTGATGTTGGGAGATGAAGCCTGGATATCCTCCCTGAGGTGTTGGACAGTATTTGGGTCAGGCTCCGTGCAGGCCAGGCAATTTCTTCCAAAACTCAGAAAACTAGGAGGACAATTTCTTGATAAACCTGCCGTTGTGCACAACTGTCATGTTGAAAGATGAAAGGGCCTTCCCCAGACTGTTGCCAAGTGGAAGTAAACTGTCGTCTAGAATAGTAGAAACCTGAGGGTGTGCTCTTAACTTTGCTGTTTTCTTGTAAAATGTCGGCTAGTTTGTCCTTTTTAAAATGATTCAATTTAAATCATTGAGTTTTTGAGGGGCTCTTTTGTGCTCATTGCTTCATAGACATAGCCTGTGAAAGGATCATTGGGGTCACAATCCAAATAGGTTGTGAATCACTGGTCTAAAATGTCAGTTATGTTGTAGCTTTAAGACTTTCCTTATATGGAACAATAACCCCCCCCCCACCAAACAAAAGTATGTAAACAGGCATGTCCACATACTTGTCATTGTGGGTATTAAATGGCCTCCAACGGCTGAATCAATCCAAACAAGACGTTTGTGTTTCTATAAACATTTATCTTGTTGGATGTGTAATGCGCTCATACAGAATGTGATAAAAGCCTCTGAGAATCATTTGCTAAAGACAGAAAACAGCATGCACTTCCAAAATCTAAAAGAGGCTCCATGACATTAATTCTGCTTCAGTTTGTCAGTCTGTTCTTGAGCTTGTAACACATTTACATCCTATGTGTTTAAAACTTCTGCACACTCTAAAGTTTTTTATTGCAAATCACAAGGATAGTTTACCAAGTTTAAAGAGCGCGTATACCCCTCATCATAAAAGTTGCTCAGTGGCGGAAAGGAGAGACTCTGCTAATGCTATCTCCGCCGCGCCATGCTTTGTTGGCTTGGGTTAGATTAGATTTAAATTAGGAAAAGTTGAACGTCCTCTATGATCTGTCTTGCTCAATATCTTATTTCCTGCTCATTTTCTGCCTCGATTAATCTATTCCAACATCAAGTCAGGCTGAATTTAAAGTCACATCAGCACTTAGTTGTCTGTTCATTGGGTTCCAGACACAGCTGAAGAGTTTCCAAAATGAAATATTCAGCGATCAAGAGATTTGGCATTTTCAAAACACATTAACGTTGTTGAATATTTTAAGACTAGCTTGAAAATGTACATCCCGTACAATTATATCATCTATATTTTTTAACCGCTGACAGGCTCGTTTCAAGTAACATCTTTAAACATCTCTCTGAAAATAGATATGAAGTGTTTGTAAATGAGAGCCTTCAGTTCTCGTTCGGCTTTTTTCTCTTCAAAGAGCCTGATATTTCATTGATGGCTGACAGTCGGCTCGCTGCGTTCCAGCCGGCATTGTTTTTCGGGAATTTTTAAAACTGCATTAACGAATGACCATCTTTCTGTTGTGTTTCAGGTATTAAACCGTACCCCAAGTTCACAGCGGTCATCCATGCTGTCTCCCCTCTGGTGTCCCAGTCCCAGCCCATACTCAAGCTCCTGGTAGCTGTGGCCAAGTCCCAGTACTGTGCACAGGTAAAGGACTTAGTCGTGTGTGTGTGTGTGTGTGTGTGTGTGTGTGTGTGTGTCTGTGTGTCTGTGTGTCTGTGTGTGTGTGTGTGTGTGTGTGTGTGTGTGTGTGTCTGTGTGTGTGTGCACTGCAGCATCCTCCACTGATTTCCACCTCGTGACTCCCCAAATTGTGCCGCATTAAGCAGCTCATACGGCTGCTTTGCGATCGCATTTTCCAACAAGAGCAACAACGACGCTCATCCTCCTTCCCTGTGTGTGAGTGTGTGTGTTAACTCTGGTGGATTGAATTAGAGCAGCAATTTGTAGCAGTGCTACATCTGTCTCCATGGCAGCGAAACCCCCTTCAGCACAGCTGGAGACGGCATGTATTGATTCCCCCGCTTGCTCCTTACCAGCACGGGAAATGAAATGGAATTTGCTCTCCGATGGCTGGTTTTCGCGTGGGTGTGTATGTGTGTGTGTCTTTGTTTGTTTGTTTGGCCGGCAGAGTGTATGAGTAAGCAAGTTTGTATTTTGTGTAGGAGGGGCCGTGCATGAATGTGCAGGTCTGTGATTGTGTGTTGCACAGCAGGGTGAGTTGTGTGTATGAATGTGTGTTTGAGTAGGAGGGATGTGTGTGTATATTTCATGCCTGTGTGTCTGTGGTTGTCCATGTGTGTGTTTCTGTACATATCCACGTGAGCGGTTATTGTGCACTGTTGGTTAATATTTTAAATGTTTTGATGCTAGTGTAAATACGAAACTTTGGTTCTAATCCGGATTCCAAAACAACACTTTGTTCAATGCCCCATCTTTAGGAATATAAACATGTGGCTTTAGAGAGAAGATGAATTGCTCAAATGTTAAAGGGATAATAGATCCTACACTTCCCATAATGTAACTTAGTAGAATGTTTTTGTTACACCTTTCTTGCCTTATAAATTCCCACGTCTACGCTTCTAGTTTATAACTTTCTGTCTTTAATTTGTCTCCTCTCCGAAGCTAAAATAATCCTGATTACATCAATTTAAAAAAAGCTCCCCCCATGGCCATTACACAGCTGTGGTAATGAGTAGTGCTCCTCATTACCATAAACTGATTTTGAAGTGTAAATTGGTGGAGTCCCCCTTTTTAATGTGTTTGACCAAACACAAGCAGCCTGACACAATGATTGTTATGTGCAGTGTATGACTGAACAAAGTTATTGATCTTGACAGTTTATTCTTCACGAAATGCTCCCCAGTAAAGATCCACTTACTCGATATGGTGATGTGGTCAAAAGCTCCAGAACAAGCCAATAAGTGGACCTTGTTTACTGCTGTTTCAAGGTCACGGTACAATTGCAACTAAGCAAACTTCCTCTGCTGGTGAAGCCCTGTTTGCTTTTGAAGAATATAGAACAAGTGTGTAAGTGGCCCTTGAGTACGTATCTGAGGAAGCAATCGATTCCGACCGTTTTGTGTTACGGACACGTCAGTTATAGAGGTTTGATATCCAGCTTTACATCTACAGACAACCTCTCTCCGAAACATTCTCTCACAACAGCATCATTTTAAAAACGTAATTTTCATAGTGGTGCTTCTGTGTTTGCGTTCTCCAGGCTGTGCACTATGAGTGGAGAGCCAGGTACACAGCCGGGATATTTTTCCTTCCACTCTCAGCACACAGAAAAGAGGAGAGAGAACGAGAGAGGGTCTGCTGAGGGAAGGGATATAAATAAATGAATGGAGAGGAGAGAATGCAAGAACTCAGAGGGTGGAGGAGGCTAAATTGGACGCAAGAAAGCTTTTGAGGTGCATTCTGTCATTAGTGGATCTCCTGCTGTGTGCACATGCATTCTTCCACTGTAATCTCCACTTCTACACTAACAGTTTCTTCACACTTTTCCTAGACACACACACACACACACACGCACACATGCAGGCATGCATACGCACACACGATGCCACCATCGGCACCCTGAGAGCGCTGGTGGGCTGACAGAGACACCATCTGTCTTTCTAATCTACGAATAGAGCCCCAGTAAGAGAGGAATAGCACGTTTCTGTGAGTGTGTGTGCGTGCGTGTGTGTGCAGAGATCCTGAATGTATACCTGTTGTTATCTCACAATGACAAACACTTTCTCGCCATGATTCCGCCTCATGAATGATGCTTGTTTAGCTTTTTATCTGTGCTGGCTTATAATGATGAGATAATTTTGCCCATTCATCAAACAGCTGTGTGTCATCTTTCTTTTCTAGACCAGCGACATATTTCCACACAGCTGCTGTATAGTCACAAGGCAAACACCTTGACAGAGACATCCACACGGCTCCCAGCTCATCATTTGGCAGGTCCAGTCAGGGAGCAGAGCCCCCCCCAGGGGAACCGCTGCTGCGTCTGACGTAGTTAATGTCAGAATCATGTGAAACTTTATTGATCCCTGCAGGGAAATTCTTTGGGTTGGCCTCCATCAGGGACGTCTGAGCACAGTGTCTGCTACAGCTCTGCACGGTAGAACTGGGATGGATTAACTGACTTGTTCAAGGACATTTCAGCAGGGCAGTTTAGCGAGCACACAGCAACTGAACACCACAGGATGGGAGGCTGCTGATGATGTGATAACTTTCCCTATCACTGATAACTGGGTATTCATTCCCCATAGGTTCAGGCAAAGCAATCCCTAAGGATAAAATATGTTAATATTAGTTGTGTTTGCGCTCTGCTTTGCCATTGTTTGTCTTAATGTCTCAATTTATGCAATCATTTATCAACCTCAACTTCATGGGTAGATTTGCTGTACCAATATAGTATAGAATAAATGACAGTAACATATGATTAACTACACTCTCTTGTAGTTTAGTCTGTTTTTCCTGAAAGAAAGAAATGTGCTGAAAAATGGCAGCATGCATACTAAAGCTGCTCAAACATTACCGTTCCTCAACGCTGTGCACAACGGAAAGGAAGGAACTGGAAGTGAAAAGCACGACAGATGGTGGTGCTACCGCTCCAGGCAGAACTCAGAGAACCGCACACTAATAAATCTTTGGAAATCATTTTTTTTTACCAGCTATTTGTAAAGTTTTTAAATTTGATAAAAGGGGGGGGGGGGGGGGGGGCTTCATTTGATTTACAATCTATACCCACACTCTTCACGTGGTTGAGCTGCACAGTAACTGCACAAAAGCTAGACTGCCTACATTCTTGTACACTTTAAAGCAGGGGTCAAGCCAAGGACCCCCAAGAAATGGAGCAGGGACCCCCTACTATATATATTGTATAAGATTGTGTTTTATATTAAACTGGGCCTTCAATACTAAGCCATCCAATCAATACACAGGTTCATATATTCATGTTTTTATCTTAAAGATGTGCAAGGTACAGGGTGGCCGTGCCACTGCCATTTGTAAACGTGCATCTTGCATACAACACTGAGCTATTCAAATAGTTCACAGATTCATGTTTTTATTTTCAACATACATGTAGAAGGGACAGTGAATCCTCAAGCCATCTGTGGATGGCACACGTACTCCCACATTAGTGAGATGTCTGACCCTGATCCATTTATCTGTTCACTACAATATGTTGGACTCATGTTAATGTGTATTTAAAGACATTTAATCTACCAAAAAGTGGACCCCCTGTTGAAGACTTCTGCTTTACGGTATTATTGCCTACTGCATTGAATATGGACACACTGTGGTGGTAGAATACCTAAAGCTTGCGAGTTCATTACCCCGAGTTGCTCCAGAACTTTCCCTTTAGTTAGTTCACTGTAATCGCTCTGGATGAGAGTGTCTGCTAAATAATAACATCCTGATTGTGTGGGAAATAGAACCACTGATAATGTGGTTGAAAATAAACTGTAACTGCTCCATGAGTTGGTTGAAAACCCTTTTTCCAGCTGGCTTGTTAATGTTTCCACCTGACTCGTTTTGAAAGCAGCATTTTGTAAAAAGGGTCTTAAATATTCAATCAGTGGCAACACATTTGATCAAATGCCTTAAGTCTTAAGCTAAACACAGCACCCTTCAAACTCTTTGAATACCAAAACTCTTACTGCAGCCATGTGTGCAATGCTTCAACATGTGGACAAATGATGGATGTATACGAAGACCTGGATACGATATACAGTATCTGCTGCGCAAAGGACTGTGGGTCAGAATAGCCAGAGAAGCATGCTGGCTCACATGCTGCACAATGCGACCAGATACAGTTGAACATCTTATTTTTGGCATACTGCATTTGACATACAATGTATTGGCACATACATAGTATGTTTTCTGGCATACTGGTGTGTGTGTGTGTTTGTGTGTGTTTGTGTGTGTGTGTGCTCCTCATCAAACATTAATGATGTCTGTCGTTGAAGTGAATGGGAGCAAGTTAACTCCATGTGACGTGTATATGTCGCTGAACAGCAGTCCAAGCTCCAAACATGAGTCCTTCATGTAAAACATCATCTGGCGTGAGATCATGTGGGCGGAAAATGTGTACAGCAACATGTCGTAGTTAGAAATGAAATCTGACAATGGGACGTGACTGATATGTGTTGTATTGTACAAACCATTCTGGAGCCATAATTGAAAATATTTTATCACTTCAGTTGCCCTTCTGGCTCTTTAACGTTCAATCAGCCTGTAATAAGGTGACATTTGCTGGCTGTAGGTTACGTAAATGTCACATGTTCAACCAGCTGGGAAGTGTGCCGCGAGTTGTTTTAGTTCGAGGAAAATAAATGAGATACAATGCAGTTATTTGCAGGTGGTAATATCGTTCTTCTGTCTTTTAGATTATTGTCCTGTGGAACTGTGACAAGCCTCTCCCGGCCAAACACCGCTGGCCTGCCACCTCAGTGCCCGTCATCGTCATCGAGGGAGAGAATAAGGTGAGCCCGAATCCTCATTCTTCACATTTACCTTAAGATGTGATCACTATCATTTCTAATTGCACTGCTCATCTTATGCATATTCTCAAACAAGAGAGTTTCTGGGATTAAATGAGTTTCGATTTGTGCTGCATTGATTCCATTAAAGGACATTTTGTGTGGTTTCAATTAAAGCTCAGTAATAGGAAAAATATACTTTGGAGTGGGGGGGGGAAGCAGCGCTGAGAGGCTAATGCATATTGTTAGGCAAGATAAGAAGGTAATAATGGGTAAGTAGCATGTATTTATTTGTAATGTATTTATTGCTCTTTGTATTTTAATCATAACTCAATATCTAATTAACTGAAGAGAGTGAAACAATCTCTCTGGAGAAATAAGTTACAGTTGAGTTGAATGACTTTAAATATACACAATAAAACAAGCCGAGCTACAGCATTGATTAAATGATGTATCGGGTTAGATTTTATGTGTTTATATCTTTATGTGTTTTATAACTCATGATCCTTACATCCAAGACATTTAAAAGTCATAATTACAAAATCTATATTCAAACATATTGTTTTTAGAGATGCGACTCGAGATTATTTTCATTATGTGATAATAAAAATAGTGAATATTATTTATTTAGTATATTTATAGTGCATATTGCAACTCGACTGTGACATATTTCTCCAGTTTCACTTTGTTCAGTTAATTAAATATTTATTTATGATTAAAGTAGATAATAAAAATCTAATGAGAAAGTGATAAATGCTCCTCTTTAAATATCTTTGGATTTTATTTATTTTTTAATTACAAAGGATTATATAACGTCAAAATAGTTGTAGATTATTAATTTTGTGTTGATTGGCTAATTGATTAATTAACTACTCCGTTCAGCGCTAACATTATTATTACTTTCACAATATCTTCTCGTACACAGGAAAACATTTTTTTAATATAATTAGGTGAGTGTGAGTGTCAATTTTTCTCAGCATGTCAGTCTAGAGATATCTTGTTTTCTTTCTCTGTTCTTATGACTGACGCTGTCATAAGAGACCCATGTGTTGAGTTAAGGCTCCAGCCTCAGTGGCGTTTATAATGACGACCTTATTAGGCGGAAGACTCTGCCGTGTTGAAGCGGTTGCTGTGTTCCTCTCGACCTCCCCGTGACCTCTCCTTGTCAAAGTCAAAGGTCAGACGTGGACACGCACTGATCCGAGCTCGTTTTTGTACCACGTCTGTATTTTCCGAGACATCAGACTGATCCGACGTCATCCTCTCCCCCTTCCGCTCGTGAGGACTTAACTTCACCTGCCAATCAGAGGAAGTGGTTTTCACATCAGTGTCAGTCACCCAGCGGTAGGCTTGGTTTATGGTTTACCTCTCCTCGTGGCTCTGAGTGGTTTCACCCGAGCTGTCAATCACAGCGGGAGGGCTCTGTGTGTAGCTGTGTGCACGCAAAAAATGAACAGAACAGGCTTAGCGTACTGGCATTGTGTGTGTGTGTGTGCCAGGCAGCCTGTGGTTTGTTGTGGTTGTGGCGGATTCTGTGTTTACTGTGGCGAGCCAAGCTGTGTTCTTCCACCCCACAGAGGAAGAGAGGGAGGAAGAGAGGAGGAGAGAGTTTTTCATCCTATTCGCCTTTTTTCTTGCCACTTTCTTGCTTATCCCCTCTCTCTTTCATCCCCTTCCTCACCCACATATCCTCTCTTTTTCCCCTCTTCATCATTTTCTCTTCCTCTCATCTTATTTTTGCTTCTCTCTATCACCGCATCGTCCTCTCCTTTTCTTATTTCTCTTTTTTATTTGCATACTCATCTCAGAACCGTAGCCAGAATTTTAGAAACACTGAGGTCATACCGAGTCTAAGTCCCTCAATGCATCCATTCCCCCTAATTTTTAAATGATTTAGATGTTCCATATTTTATTTCTTCAGTCAACTACAAGCTACATTTTATTTTTCATTTATTTTCCAAACATGGTGGCCTGAATTCTGATTCAAAGCCTCCACACTGTAAGGAGTTGAATATTAGACGAGCTGAACCTTTATGCTCTACAAATGAAGGAACTGAGGTTGAAAAATACAAACATGTTCTTTGCACAGTAGTTTGAGACACACAAAGCATTAAATGTATATTCCTCCGCAGCTGAAAATAGTCCCCCAAAAATGCACTAGTCCCTCCAGTTTGAGTAAAGTTGAAGAAGAACTACAGCTGTTTTAAGAAATGACTAAGCCTTTTAAAGAGTGGCAGACATTGTAAGTGTGGGTCTTGTCATGGGATTTGTTGACAGTAAGAAAACATGTAATGACACCACCTTCTCATGTAACCATGTTCCCTCTGTCCTTCCTTCTGTCAGCCTCTCTGTCTCTCTGGCACGGTGGCCAAAACTCTGGTTTATGACTGTTGATCTAAGCCGTGTGAGAATCCCAGCAGTGTTTAATATGGTTTACACAAACTGGTGGTCCTCCTCTCTCCTTTCTCCGTCTCCCTCATTCTCTGCTGCTGTCCTTTAGAGAGGAGGTGAAGTGCTGGAGGCAGATTCCTGCTGTAAGAGCTCACATTCCTGGAGAGAACCAGGATGCCCCAGGCTAATATGTCACACTTCTAACATTACAAACCACCTGGGAGTTGGAAACACCAGCCTCTCATCCTCTCTTTGTCTTTTTGTACGTCCCTTTTTGGTGTTTGTCTCACTGTCACTTTCTCCCCTCCTGTCTCCTATCTTGTTCTCTCTCCGCTTCTTCTTCGCTGGTATTCTCTGTGACACATTCCGCCAATAAACAAGGGGAAAACATAGAGCGCAGACCTGGGATTGTTTTGTTTCTCTCTATATGCCCGCAGGACATCACAGCAGTGTTGATGACACTAGAAATGAGAGGGAGGTGCCGCCTCTCCTCTTTCCTCTCAACTCTTATTTTCTCTCCTTTTCTTCGTCCTGTAAATACAACTGTCACTCACACACGTCGGCTTCACCGCCCTCTTAAAATGTGAGTGACAGTCGAAACTATCAGCTGCTGTTGTTGCCTCTGGAGGGTTTTTGGAGAGAAGGGGAGCAGATGGCACTTGACCGAGCCCCAGCAGCGTTGAGGCTCCGCTGTGTGAGGTGGTGGGAGCGGGAAGTGGTGGGGTGTACATGTCAAATTAAGTGCCAGGAATCCATGTTTTATACTTTATTTTATAACTGCAAAAACAGTGCACCTGCAGTAAGACTCTGACATCTTCCGCATTTATCCATTAAATCAGTATTAAAACCTTAATTGTTGCCTATTTACAGTTTTAGACATTTTAACAGCTTTATGTTCAGTCTGCCTTTTTCATCACCAAATTGTTTCTCTCACAAACGCAAACAGTTCGATGAACACGTACTGCTCTCAAAGTTAGAACAGGTAGTCCCAGTGTATGACACTATGTCAGTTTGAGCCCTAAAGTATTAAATACAGTTGTTCCGTATTATGTTGCCTATTAATAGTTTTAGACATTTAGTCAACTACTATGTAACAATCTGATAAACAACAATGCACAACACCAGGACACAGTTTCCTTCTTCCATTACACGGAACAGATCAGTGTTGAGACGATTACAGATGAATCCTTTTATCTGTCATTTGCAAGTTCTAGCTTTTGAAAACGTAAAGATTTGCAGCTTTTGTTTGTCTCATTTGTCATCAATTGTATATCTCAAACTAACTGCTGTTTAATGAATAGGAAAATGAAATCATGCAACAGAAAGCGCTGAATTCTTGCACATAAAATTCAAAACAACATCGTTATTCTTTAGCCACAGCCTGATACAACTAATCAAAAGCGGAGTCAAAACCCAAACACTAAAGACAATCATAACTGCAATACATTTAAGGATGTTTTTAAAATTACTTTTCCATGTTGTGCTCATCTTAGCTGTTGATTTGATACTTTATGTAATTGGAAAACAAAAATCTTTGAGTTTTGGACTTGGATTTAATAAGCCGTTTGAAGACCTCACCTTAGGCATTTTTCAATATTTCACGATTTTTTAAACACTTAAAGGTTGGTCGATAATAAAAGTAATTAGTTGCAGCACTAGACGGTAAAGTCTTGCATTTCTCTTGGTTGTTTGCTGCTGCCCTGGGCTGTAGGAGTGATGAAGACCTGTTGAGTGAGGTCATTCCTCCTGAGCGCAGCAGGTAGACAAAGAGTTGATAGAGAAAAGAGGTCAACACTGACTATTTTCAAATGTAAAAGTAATGGCTTTTCAGTGCACGCAACGTTTTAAAAGAACAAGTATTCTCACAGAGGCCTGACCTTCAGAGCTGTGCTCCAACACTGAATAACAAGCTGTTAGAGTGTATGTATATATACTGTGTATCAGGCTGCGTTTCCGTCTCTATGTCCATTAAAGTTATGTATTGTGAGCTGTTTCTTGTTTGTGTGGGATGTAGTTTGAGCTCGAGCACACACATCACACACACACACACACACACACACACACACACACACACACACACACACACACACACACACACACACACACACACACACACACACACACACACACACACACACACACACACACAAACACACACACACACTTCTTCAACGAGAAGCTGCTGTTTTCTCATCTGAGCGCTTTTCATCAAGGCAACAGACCGAAAGACTTCCCGTCTAAATATCCTCAAGATGTTGGTCTCTACAGCCACCCAGCAGGCCCCCGGCCACCATCACTCTCTGTGCTTCCAGTAAATATTCAAAGACTGTCATGTATTGTTTGCTTTCATTTGCTGTTAAGTGTATTCCTTTGTTTTTTTTTTAACAATGGTGGATAGGAACGGTGGATTTGTGCCATATGTGGGACACATGAATCATGCTGTGTGTCTGGCTGCATTTATGTGTCGTTATTGATTTTAAAAGAGAAAGACGACCCTGCAGCAGTAATGGAAACTTGTATCAGCACTCTATCAGTGTTGAAAATGGGGGAGGCAGCGTGCAGTAAAGCGTAGGATATTGGCTTTTCTCTTCTTCTCTGCGTGCTGCTGTTTGTTTTTTTTTTTTATTCTAAAATGTATCTCGAGGTGAAGCTCTACCAGGGGATCTAATTTAAAAACTCATGAGCTTTGGGTAGTGACTGAAAGAATTAGATGTCAGGGTCACGTGTGAACGATGAAACCACAAGGACTGCAGTTTGTCTCTATTTAGCGTCTTTCAGCTCATTGTTTTGGTTTTCTGGCACACAATTGGCAGTCTGCAAAAAGAACAACTGTACTCTACCTACCAGCTCCAAAGGACAGATAAAGTTAGCTACCAGCTGGTGAACATAGTGGAGAATTGAACAGCTAAAAATATTCCCCTGAGGAGTTTGTAGAGACCAAAAACAGAGTTAATAAAAATTTTAATATTGGACGCAAATAAATGATAATGTTGCTCCGTAACTGCTCAATGTGTAGGCAACTGTTTGCTAACAAGTTTGCCATATCAACATTAAAGGTAATAAAGTCAGTGTTGTGTTTACAGATTGTTTCTGCTTAAGATAGTATTATCGCTTCTCCGTAAGTCCGTTAAAGTCTTTAGCGTGGTTTGGGCACGTGATTCAGATGCCTCCTTGTTGACTCTCTTTGAAGGTTTTCATGGCATGTCCAAGTAGGAGTAGACTAAGCGCCAACCTCCGAGTCTGAAATGTGAAATCAAGTAGGAAGTGCCTTTAACCTGCATCCTTTCTATTAGCCAGCAGGAGGCAACTCCACTGGCTGTAAAAAGATGTCTGATTGTATAGAAGTCTATGAAAAATTATCCTACTCCTCACTTAAGGCACGCTTTAGGGCGTGGCTACATTGTGATTGACAGGTCGCTACCACGCCGTCGTCCAGCTTGGGTATTGTCCATTTTTTTCTCTTGGAACTTTAACCCTTTCAGAGTGTGTTTTAATGTCATGAAAGTTTATCAAGATCATGTTCAGTGTTCAGCTGTACTTTGCTCCACTCTCTTGTGTAACTTCTTGTTCCAAAAAACCAAGATGGCGACAGCCAAAGTGCCAAACTCAAGGCTTCAAAACCGTAGTCCACAAACCAATGGGAGACATCACGCCGGCTATGTCCACTTGTATACAGTCTATGGAGCAGACCAAGGACATGCTGGAGGGATTACATATAGTATCCCATCTTGTTTGGAAATGTTTTGGGAATCTCCAGGAGGTGCTAAAGGTCATAGCTAGGGAGATGTTCACTTAGGCTACCATGCTAAGTCTACTGCCAGTGTCACCACCACCTAAAACTGAATAATTGGCGGTAATGGATGGATGGATTTATTACGTTTTCCAGCTGAGAAACTTGAATCAACAGAAAACATGAGAAAATGTCTTTATTGTTAAAAAAGGCAACCATTCCCAGATGTTACATGAAATAGCCCATATTTGGAACAAAACCCTCAAAACAACCTGCAATGATTTAGGATGACATGGAGCTATTAATGTTTTCATGGTGATGTTCGACTGTCATCTGTGTGAATAAACACCTATGCACTGATAGTTTGAAAAAAAGAAAACGGGACAACGTTTACAAGAAGGGAATTTACTCTTTCTTTACTCCTTTTTTTCAGACATTTTCCACAGCCTTCAGATACACATTTGCTCCTTCAAGCCTTTCTTTCATGTGTTCCAGGCAACCAAATGATCACAATTTCATGCTGTTTGAAGGGGGGAATCCAACTGTTTTCTTTCGAATGATGTGGTTTTAATCATGTGTGCTCTGTGTTTCCCTCTGCAGGTGATGAGCAGTCGTTTTTTGCCCTACGAGACAATAGTGACTGACGCTGTCCTCAGCCTGGATGAAGACACAGTGTTGTCCACCACAGAGGTATCTTGTAATATAATAAAATAGAGAATATAAAACTATTTCTCTCTCTTTGCCTCTCAATAGTCAGGTCCTCTTGAGAGAACAAAGATCCAAACTCTCTCTATGTCCCTGAAGTAACTCTGACTGCATTTTCTCTTTATATATATTTTTTTTACCTTTCTGTTTATCTCTGGTGTTTTCAAGTTATCACTCTGAAGATCGATTCTTAAATCGCTTAAAGTACCCTGACTTTTACTCCCAGTGCCTTACTTTTTTCCCTATTCGCCTTTCTTTCCTTTTCTTTCTATCTTCCACCTCATGTTTTGTGACTTGTAATTACAGCCATACCTCCCAAATCCCCTATGCGAGTGTAGCATTATGGGCATTTTTGTTCCACATGCTGTCAGTACTGTTCCTGTTTTTCCCGAGGACAGGTTTTGGCGCAGCACCATGGGAAGCCAGATGCTGCTTTGAACAGTGTAGAATTAGATCTCATAAAGGCTGTTTGTGTGGAGGATCAAAATGGCAAGGCAGAGCTGGCACTGAGGGGAAAATCCATTCTCCAAAAATACAAATTGACCCGTGTTTCTTCCATGAAGGCAGTTGGATTATGTACACAAATAATGCGTTTTTGAAGCATCAATGCCAGTACAAGTTCAAAAAGAAGTTCAGGCAAAAATACCATCACAGCCTCCCTTACCTATTCCCTCTAAATCCTTCTTATCTTGAGTGAAGATGGTGAGAAGCATACTTGTCCTTCACAATAAAATACCATCCAGTTCTTCTGAAGGATTTTCCATGTTTGTTTTTTTATAGTCAATGTATGGTAATGTTATGCCATTTCTTTCCAGCTACACTTCCTTTTGATACTAGTTCAACGTTTTTTTCCTTACGTTATTATTCTACTACCTCTCTCTTGCATTAAAAGCAAGAGCGGAATAGAGGCAGAGCTCTTCTTCTTCTCCTCCTTCGGGATTTGTTCGTAAGCACAAATTCTGACAGGAAGAGATACAGAAAAATGATGCGTATTGTGTTTTATGGTGGGTTTTGACATAAGTATTCATTAATGTAAGCACTCTCAGTGAAGTATAGTGTGGTAATATGTGGTGTAATGCAGAACAGGCTGTTTGAGGAGCAGCTGAGGCCTTTTTGATGTTTTCATCTAATTATTTGATTGAATGCTTTGATCGCTGCCACAGAAGTTGGCTGCAGGCAGCTGCTTAGGAAAGACTGCTTTGTGTTTGATGAGGTTTTGCCTCGGTTGTATCCTCACTGTGATTTGTTTGAGTGTGCACTTCCTTTTGTTAGCTCTCCCTGTTGTCTCCTGCTTTCCCTCTTTGTTTATTTTTTCTTTCACAATATAGACTGTAAATAGCACATTTATCTAAACCTAATGTCATTTCTCAACATTTCATATAACATATTTCATGCTTTTAACCCTATGGGGGGGAGAAATAATTACACAAACCAGCGCGGGAAAGTCACCACAGATAGCACAACTTCGGTACACTACGAAATACAGAGAGGTTTCCCTGACGGCGATTAGTCAGCATTGTGTGAACTTGTTTGGCAAGAGCTTGAAGAATGTAACGGAGGTTTTATATGTAAAAGATCTCGCACTACAGCTTAAAATGAATAAATACCTTCAGGAATACTCCTGTGTTGTCGCATTTTTCCAATTGTGTTGTAATAATGGCTTAATTAATGGTTAGTAAATACATTATTATTATTTTGTATCAGTTGTATTCAGACATTAATAATAGCAACTTTGGGGTTGCCAGGTTGTCATACTTTCTAAAAAGCCATGAAGTCAGTTATAGAGTTAGTTAATAATGTTAATAAGTTGTTTATGAATAGAATGTGGTTAAGATAGTTTAAAGTAATGGCGAAACAGTTGGACGTAATAAGTAGTTTTGAATTTGTGAGATATATCAAACAATATGTTGTCAAGAAGTCAAGTGTCCTGCTGAAGGAGGATAACCCCCATTTACAATGGATCTTTCCCAGATGACTTATATATGTATGACTTATATAAAACACAAGTTAAATAGTTGTAATCCGCTTAACATATGAGTTATTAGTTATTAAAATCTGTATTTGTGTCTCTCCAGGTGGACTTTGCCTTCACCGTCTGGCAGAGCTTTCCAGAGCGAATCGTAGGTTACCCCGCTCGCAGCCACTTCTGGGACAGTAACAAGGAGCGTTGGGGCTACACATCCAAATGGACCAACGATTATTCAATGGTGCTGACCGGGGCCGCCATCTACCACAGGTACAGTACACGCTGCACATTGATCTGTAAAACTTCCAGTGCAGCTGTTTACTCACTGTTTCACTCCGCCTCGCTGTTTTCTCTTATGTTCCTTTACTTGTGTTCTGTTTCCCTTCTGTTATACGGGGATCACAGCTTTGCTCTACTCTGCTCTCCAGTGTTCTGTCGTCTTTCTTTTGATGCAACACTTTGATGCAGTGATCTGTAGATTATGAAAGTAGGTGTGATGTTCAGTGTTGCACAGCCTCAGGAAACCAGTGTTTTGACACTGGGTATGTTTTATCCCAAAAACTGTCAATTTGTCTGCTACACGGTGTTTCATAGTTCCTGCGTTTAGTTTTACTACAGCTCTGTCAGCTTTAATATGGCTTCACTCGGCTGTGATGGGCGCAGTCCATTAAGCTGAAGTCAGCCAATCACTGTAACCAAACGCTTAATCACTTTCAATAACTCAGTCGTTTAATCCATCCGCCCGCCGAGCAACCAGTCTGTTGATGGACTCAGAGTTCTGCCCAAAGGCTTCAACCTGGAATGTAAAGGTGTCTGAAATGTGTGGGGCTTTTAAATGAAGCTGTCAGCGTGGATCTTCGTGACGCTACCCTTCAGCTATCTACAATGATCTGAAACTGTGGGGCATTAATTCATGTTCTGAAGGTTTTTGAACTTACTCAGCGTTGTTGAAGTAGAATGTAAATGCAAATCAATATACACTTTATTGTGTGCAATTGGGGAAAGTTAAAAGGAAATGAGGAAAAAAACTCTGAAATTGCATCAGACCACATTTTGAGCAGTTGTGCAGGTTTTAAAAAAGAAAGAGGCCAAACAGGTACAAACTGAACCTGTAAATCAAACCTTCAGTCTGCTTCATTTTTCATTTGAATGCTTTTACATTTTGATTCTTAGTCACATGGGGCATTTGTGTGACACCCTGGGCCACATATACACACACAACATATTGAAATATTGGAAGTATGCACATTGGTATCATTAGTTTAGACTTGTGGACTGTTTATCTGCAGATCGTCTAATATTCGCTCTCCTTTAGCTCTGTTCTTGCTCTCTTAACAACTCCTGAGAGACATATGTGGATGTGTAGCTGCTAAGTGCTCCACTATGTTCACCATCTAGTCTCTGACCGTGTTTGTTTGACATTCGGTGGTGAGCAGTTAGAGAAAAGTGTTCTTTTTAGGGAAGAAAGACAATTCTCATAATGTTTACTGACCCACACAGATCTGTAGACCTCTTCTATTGTTCTAAGTCATCTTTCTTCTCTTGCAGGTATTACCATTACCTGTACACCAACTACTTACCCACCAGTCTCAAGGGCATGGTGGACCAGCTGGCCAACTGTGAGGACATCCTGATGAACTTCCTGGTTTCTGCTGTCACCAAGCTGCCGCCCATCAAGGTCACACAGAAGAAACAGTACAAGGAGACGATGATGGGACAGGTAAGAGTGTATTGAAAGCCTTCTCATGACTGGATCTGTGTCATTTTAAAATGCATTGTGGATTATTTTTACTTGCATGACTCATTAGAGTATTAGAGCGCTTTTTGAAAGAGCTGTTACACCAAAAACAGGACAGCTGAGTTGAGAGGATTGGTTTGCATTAAGGAAAAACTCATTACAGGATATGATTGAACTCGTAACAATCTTAGACTTGTTGTATAATCCACTTTGATTTATCCTCCTTTTTTTTTTATTATAAATGGTGACTCATGTTGAAGCCAGCATTGTTTTCTTCCCATCCTGAGTGTGTGTCATGGCCTTTTCAGCTTAAGTGAACTCTTGCTGTTTTATGAACAGCATGAATTATTCTCTTAGAATGCTTTGGTGCAGCCCGTGGGTAAGCAGGATAAGTCACTTACTGTACAGCGGAGACAAAAGCACAGAAAGGAGTCGTGTCAGTTGTTATGGCTTTTATAGTCTCCAGTCTCCCAAATATAGAATACGATCCAGCTGATGATCTATTGAGAAACATTAATGTCAGTCGTCATTTAGTAATGCTTTTCTCCTGTCACAGTGTCTGAACTATGATTATGATTGAATGAAAGAATGCAGATGATTGTTATTGTCGGTCTTTTTCTTATAATGAGAACGTCTCTTTCCCGCCAATGATCTAAAGCTGTGGTCTTTGTCTGGCATACTCCCATGTCCCATAATCGACACCAAGAAGTGTCCCGAATAAGTTATTAATACTCATTACGATTGACGTTCTAAAGTAGTACAGCCTAAAAGTGTTACAATTTGTTTGTCATGCAGTTGAATTGTTTGGGTGATGTTTTTAGCTAATTATGTCGTCAACAATTTATCCAGTACTTTTAGCCTATTATTAAAACATTGTAATTACTGCTTATAGGTAGTTCTTTCTTCTTCTTTTTTTATCTAACTATATCAACTGTTAAACTATTACTTTTAGCTAGTTATATATACTGGTTACCACTTTTTTTGTAGCTAATAAATTAAACTGTGACTGACCATTTTCTAAAGAAAACACTAATGTGTAATCCGATGTATTTGTAATCTAAACACAAATTTGTTGATATATAAAATCATAACTTATTCTAATTAATTTGAGCTCCTCCACAATACATGGGCCCCTCAACAAGAGCAGACGTACCCACTGGGGTACAATGTTGTGGTTGTGAATCACTGATCTAAGTCAATAGTTATTCAATGTGATAATATGACTCTAATTATCCCTCTTATTTATTCCCACTAGTCTTCGAGGGCTTCTCGCTGGGCCGATCCAGACCACTTTGCCCAGCGGCAGACCTGCATGAACAAGTTCGCCAGCTGGTTTGGCGCCATGCCGCTGGTCCACTCCCAGATGAGACTGGACCCCATCCTGTTCAAGGACCAGGTCTCCATTCTCCGCAAGAAATACAGGGACATCGAGAGGCTCTGACAGGACCGGCGCCCCCTCGCGGGAGACCCCACGCAGGGGGAGGCGCGTGAGAGAGACTCTGTGGAGAGTAGAAGGAGTAGTAGGACTACAGCAGGATGGAAGGGGAGCGACACAGTTCTGTCTTCCACTCAGCACATTGCCAATGACCGCAGCGCCGCTGCTGCCAGGGCTTGACACGGGAAGGAATGAATAGGAAACAAGCAGATGGCGTTTGGATATGAAAAACACAAACAAGAATTGCAAACAGACTGACAAAGAGGAGTACACAAACTGATGGACATGCCAAACAGCTCTGTATGTTTTGCAAATGTGCAAACACACAGCACACACTACTGACGACGAGAACTCTTGGATAGAATATTTTTTTGTACAACACGAACAAGCACGACATTGACTTTCCTGCTCTCTCGGCACATGTGCAGGACGGTAGAAGAGGGAAGGTGTACTCGATCGCAAACCAGGCAACCCCACCCACCATAAATCCTACTGATCGCCCCGAGCAACCCTTCCTAGCCTGCATCAGGACCTAATACTGGACTACCAAAACCCCTGCATTATAGCCCAGGAAACCCTGTTTCTTTAGTTGATTTGATTTCTGTACAAATCAGCTCTCTAGTGTAACTGTTGACCCTTTCTCCTCAGAGGTTTGTAATCAGAGCGTCTTCAGTGTAATATTTTCATTCTCAAGGCAGAAAAGGTAAACAGCAGTCCCCAAGCTGTTATTGCAATGGCCTGACAAGGTTTATTTTTTTTTATAGCAAATCAGCCATTATTTCTTGCAATTCTTGGCTATCAACACACATCCTTGAGCCTGAAAACATCCCGTCTGCCCTATCCTCGGCTCATTCCTTGATGTGCTGATACGGCTTTTATAATGGTCTATCCGCTTCCCTGTTATGACTAAGTTAAGTTAGAAAAACATCTCGTTTCATATCCCATTTTCCTCTCATACTCACCACGGCAGTTGTACTTTTCTCATCTTTTTTTTTTCACTTACTTTCATCATCATTTATTTCCCCCTTCAAACTCTCTCGACTTTCACTCTTCTGTGTGTGTGTGTGTGTGTGCGTGTGCGTGCGTGTGTGTGTGTATGTTGTGTGCACAGAGCCTTGAAAAGTTGGCTCATCCAACCATAAGCTCGAGCGGAGTACATTTTCCCTCCGTTCGAATGAGCGAAATGAACATTTCTAGATGAAATGGAGCATAACGTTGCATTCTAACCCAAACTCGTATTGCCCATTTATTCCTTCCTGCATGGCCTTGGAGCACTATCCTTACAGGGAGAAATGGAATAACATTTTAGACCATAGCAGGTCTTTAGTGACCAGCGTCATTTCACGGGAGTGCTTGTAGAGAGATTCTTTAAGCGCATCAGTGCCATTCTGTCATCAGGGTCTGCCTTTGAAATTGTTTATTGCACATCACGTTGCCTACATCAGTTTGAGATGCCTAGATGCTCTTGTGTTGAAATATTCTAGTCATCAGTCCAATGCGGCTCTCCTGCCATCATGATTTCTTTTCACCGTGACATATCAGAGGACCTCAGAGCCATTAAATTGACAAAAGGTTTTCTCCTCCATTTGTCAGGCAGAGATACGTTTGGGCTTCAATTAGGTAAACCTATTTCATTTGGAGTGCTGTTTTATTCCCAGGAGACAAGCTGTAGATGAAACACTCTAACATTACGGACCATTGTGTTGTGGAAGCAGTGACCCACAAACATGACCTGCTGGCTAATGCTAGCCCTGGGAAGAGAGCTTTTCACACTCCCTCCCTGCTTGTCTGTTACTTATAACATCTGCTCACATCGCCATTGTATCCACTTCAAACCGCATCATTTTGCACCTTACTGGTATTGGACAACCCGATTTTAAAATGCTTAAATAACGAGCGATCTCAACCTTGAATTTGGAAGAGAGGGCTGGCTGGTAGCAGACACGCTGTCATTAGGTCTGCATGCAGCATGCAGCTGTGATCACAAGCAACTCTCACGTGTAGTTTGCAGGATGAAACTGAACTTAAATGAAAGCAGCATGCTTTTAGTGGCCTTTCTGTCAGGCAGGCATTCAGCGTAATGTCTGTTCAGTTGTGTGTGTTAATCAGTAGCTTCATCAACATGTCAATATCAGTGTCACACATTCAATTACTGTTTTACTTTGAGGTTTTTGTCATTGATTTGTTTTCATTTTTGTTCTACAAATAGTTTATATATAATGTATTGTAAAGCCTTTACAGTGTCAACAAAAGGTGTCATTCACGCTATGAAGTGTCATATCCAAATGCTACCAATGCAAAGCTACTCTGTTTCAGCATATATCAAACAGCAGGACGATCATGTTTTCGTTCTTTCTTCCTCACATCATTGCTTTAAATATCATGTTTGTATTTACATTCTGTGACTTCAAGTTTGGGGTGTTAGTTGTTTGCCAGGAGAGATTTATGATCCGTATAATGTGGAGTCACGACAGCAAATCTTCACTCACCTACAACACAGTGCGTGATTCTGGGTAAAACATACTCCTTACTGCATCTGGTCCCTATTTCATCTTCAGAGAACCGTATTGTTTGAATCCATATCGACCCTTTTATGTCTGATCGTTTGAATCACTGTATGTAGATCATCTCAAGAGAACTTCGTCCCCCAGCTTTGCAGATATTTCAAAAGAAAAAATACCACCCCTTTCAAATCCCTGCGACTCTCAGCACTGTACATAGGCATATATTTATTTTTTGAGAAAAAAAAAAAAAAGACAGTGTACGATTTGAGATGACGTGGCAACAACAGAAGACTGATCCTGCATCGCTGAGGGGAGTTAATGGTATTTATTCCGTTTATTTTCTACACGCTGTGCACATTAATCCACAAAGATGCCGATATACAGCTTGTGTTATGTTTCACTCTGCATTGGTTTTCCAGGGAAACATACATCACGCTCTTTCTCATACAGAACTCCCCAAGAGAGAGAAAACATGTTCAGAGTTGTTTAGTTTTAACTCTAAAAGATTGCATACACCAGTGATCTAGAATTGGATTGGGCCGCACAATCTTGGCTCTCTGCGGGAGTCAAATTGCAAAGTCCCAATAAAGACTACGCCAACTGACGCATGGAAAATAATAAGCAGCTGGGTCCTCTGAACCAGATGGAAACATTTTCAGATTCTGCCGTAACATCTTCCCCCCATGCATTACAATAATGGGTGTAAGGCGGTGACACACGGTGTTTAAATTGCCTCTTTCAAAGCGTGCTTTCAGGTCAGATAACTTGGCAGCAGACGCCGTCTTTCAGTCTGTACAGTACATCGAGTCCAGAGCTCCGTCAGAGTGTGATGGATGTTACTTAGGCCACCAGGAAAACCTCTGTATCCGCTTAAAACGCCTCTGTCATGTCTGTCATTTGATCAGGGGGAACATTATGCAAGTCATCATTGTGTGCATGAAAACAGTTGGAAGAAGGTTTACTCTAAATGTGCCAGGCAGTCGGTGTTTATAGTGGTGACAGCGTGTGTGCTGGAAACTAGTCTGTTCTTGATTTGTGCCTTTTTATCAACATGTGAGTTCTTGACATGCCGAGCACTGTCTGTTCTAGACTTGTTATTTCCAGTAGACGGACAGCAACAGCACCATATGCAGGGCCTGAACAACCCTGCCTTCATACACTGGATTAGTCACAGCTTCCATTCCCTTATTTTAACACCCCGTTTTCATCTTTATGTTTGGACACTGTTGCTAAGGCAACAACGTATGACCACTTCCTGTTTGGGATTATTTATCAGTGATTTGGCTGTTATCACTTTACCAATCGGCAGTAATATCTGTTGATCTGTAAGGACTCGGTCAAGCCCAGCTGTCCTGATGCCTTCTCCTCCCTCCTACCTTGTAATTAACAGAAGACTTTTATAGAGGTCACAAAAGAAATAGATAAATGCCAATTTTGTAAGAATGATTTATAAAAAAATAAACTCATATTTGATGATAACTGCATCGCCTTGTGCCATTTTCTGTGTCAAAGTCTGTGTTTTAATGTTTTGCTATTCAATGACAGGTGCCATAAAAAGAATGCATATTATAGTATGTGACAAACAAGTCACATTATAGCATGACATAAAAAATGCATAGTATGAGATGCCATGAAAAATGTCAGTTGAGTATGCAATTAAGAAAACAGTTATAGTATGGTATACCATTATAAAAAGGTCATAGTATTGTATGTCATAAAGAATGTTATACTATGGTGGTATGCCATAAAATAAACTCATAGTATACTGTCATGAAAATGGCATAAAGAAGTCATAGTATATAGTATGCCATAAAGATGCTGTAAAACAGTCAGTGGAATGCCATAACAAATGTAATTAAGTATGCCATTAAAAGTCATAGTATGTCATAAATATGGTCATAGTATAGCGTGCCAAAAGAAATGTCACAGTAAAGTATGCCATAAAAATACCATTAAAAAAAGTCATAGTATAGTATGCCATAACAAAATGTCAATTAAGTATGCCATTAAAAAGTTAGTATTAGTAATAATATAGTATTTCATAACAAACGTCAGGGTATATATAGTATGTCTTTAAAAAGTCATAAAAAATGTCAGTTAAGTACGTCATAGTATAGTATACCTAAACAAATTTCATAGTAAGCACCATACCAATGTCATAGTACATTATGCCAAATATTAGTATAGTTTGCCATTAAAAACGTCATAATATATACTATGTTATACTATAGTACTGTATGCCATTAGAAAAGTATAGCATGCCATAATTATTAAATTAATAAATTATTAAAAAGGTTAGTTTTGTTTGTACTAAAAATTGTCGTAAAAATATCAGTTTAGTAGGTCATAAAATTATCTTAAAAAATAATATTATAGTATGTCACTTAAAATGTCATTAAAATGTAAGTATGCGATAGAAATGTCATAAAACGTCAGTTTAGCCATTGAAAATGTCACAGTATAGAATGGCATAAGAAATGTAAGCATAGTATGTCTTGAAAATACTATAAAAAATGTAATGTAATATTATAGTATGTCTTGAAAATACTATAAAAAATGTAATGTAATATCATAGTATGCTAAAAAGAACCTCATAAAAATCAAATATAGTGTCACAAACATTGTCATAGTAGTGTGTCAAAGAATGTCACACAAAAATCATAGTATATGCCATACAAATGTCCTAAAGATTCATAGTATAGCATGTCATTTATAACGTTATAGTATGGTATGACATGTAAAAGTAAGTCATTAAAAATGTAAAAGTGCGGTATGACATTAAAGTGATCTAGACATAATGAGGCTTTTAAGGCACTAAAAAGTTGATTAAAACTCTAAAAATAAGGCAGGGAATTACATGAGAATGTGTGTAACAGTGTCTGAGGATTCGTTTTATCCTGAACATGACACAGTAATGGATATGCAGACACAAGCGCACATTGTAAACACCAGCGTATAACCCAGCACATTTTTATTCGCTTCATCATTTCCAACAGAGTGTGCATGGACAAGTCCTCGGCCCCTGACCTCTGCCTCGGCTGTATGTGAACACACTCCATTTGTACAGTAATAATGCTTCATTTCCCTCGGAGATATAATAACCAGTCCTGTATTGGACCGCTGAGGAGGGGTTTATTAGTCCCTACTCACAGCATTGATTTTTCTTTACCCTGCTGAAAGCCTTCTCGCTGCTCCAATGCTGCATCTGTCCTTCTGCGTCTCCCTGAGGACGATACCCTCATAACACATCTTAGATCTGACCCCGGCTTTGCTTTGAATTATTAAACACACCCATATCAGACACCGATATGCTCATGCATATCTGTGACCTGACAGTGGTGACATATGAGTTTGTGTGTGTTTGTGTGTGCGCACATGTACTCAGATTTTAGCTCAAGTTTCATGTTTCATTTGTATTGAATGAGCTCCTTTGTGAATTCTTCTTGGTCTCTCTTTGAGTTTTGGTTCTACTTTTGGGCCCGGCAGAAAAGCCTTTCATCAAGTTCCCTCATCTTAAAAATTACTCCCATCTCTGCTAACATTTAGCAGAGCTCCAGAGGTGTCCTAACCTGTTAGGAGTTGTCAGGAAATGCTCACACGGAATAAGAGATGTTCATTGACTATAAGTTTATTAAAAACAATGTTTTTGATGGACCTCTTGCAGGATGCAGGATGCGAGATCTAGCTAAGCTAGACTATTCTCTCGATGGGGGCGAGAGAAGAGGGCTCGATATCGCGAGTGCGTGTATCGGGAGCTCTCTAATTATCTGTTAGACTCTCTCTCTCTCTCTATCTTTAGAGTACTCTCTCAGCTCTCTCTCTCTCATATCTTCTTTCTCTCTTTCTTTCTCTATCTCTCTCTATATCTCTCTCTCTCTCTCTCTCTCTCTCTCTCTCTCTCTCTCTCTCTCTCTCTCTCTCTCTCTCTCTCTCTCTCTCTCTCTCTCGCTCTCTCCTCCATAAACCGAGATACTCGCAACCTGCAGAGACTGCAGGGAAAATGAAGCGCGTAGATTTGGATCCGTGTCAAAACAAACATTTTTCCGCAGTAATAAATCAAACTTTGTTCACTCACACAGCTCAGATAATGGTCAGATTTATTTATGTATTTACTAAAAATAAGCTGCACTCATGCAAACCTTGGATTTATTTAATTAAAAGGTTCAATCATTTATTTGATCAAAATTACAGTTATTATTATTATTTTGTGAACTAATAAATCTACCAGGTTCTAGGTGATATAAACTTGTCCCTGATATATCGCTATATATAACACGTATGCTGATAAGTAACAAGAACAAGTGTCCACACAATGTGGGGAATCTGTATCAAGACTGTGTATGTGACTATCTTACATAGTTACACTAGATTAACTTTGTGCATGATTCCTACGAGCGATTCTGAGATGCTCGATAAACACGGACGGGATAAACGAGAGATACACCGACGAACAAATCACAGCACAAAACAGAGTTGACTTTTTTAAAAATCACAGCAAGATTTATAGTTCAACAGAATCCTTAACAAGGCAACGCATTGACGTGTCAAGTCCAATCAGAGCAGAGCATAGAGGAGTTTACATATTACATACACATCAAATTAAAAAAAGCAGATCAATAAAGTCACAATTAGACTCATAATTTTGCCACAGTGCTTGTCCTTATTAAAGTGATTAGATGCCATATAAAAGCTTTGTTTAAATTTGGGGCTTCACACTCTTGCACTATGAAATAGTCAGAACTTTAGGATTAAATAGAATATATCAATGTGTCTCTACAGGCATAAACCTTCTCTTGAGCTAGCACCTACAAATAGATAAAACATAATATGTCAACTCTTCAGATTAATTAAATCATTTTTGTTGATTGAAATGCAGCATATCGAGGTAGACGGAACGTTTACTGCCATCGTCCACACTGATGTCGCCGGCGCCGTCCCTCCCACTCTTCATGTGTCTCCTCTCGTTTTTCCTTCTATTGTTTCACGTTTTCTTCAGGAATCGGGTTGATATTGCCAAAGTCCCCATTTCTTCTGTAAAGTGCAGCCTCAGCCTGTGGTACCCTGTCATGCGTCCAGTCAACGTCCAAATCTGTGTGTGTGTGTGTGTGTGTGTGTGTGTGTGTGTGTGTGTGTGCGTGCGTGCGTGTGTGTGTGTGTGTGTGTGTGTGGCTCAGCTCCTGACAGCCAGCATGGCGTTGATCTCCCAGATGAGGTTGCGGAGTTGGTCCATGATCTGCTTCAACTGCTGGTTCTTCTGTTTCAGCTTCTGCATGACCAATGACAAAACATATATATTTCTTATATATTTTGAGAGCAAAACACCCCCCCCCCCCCCTTTTAAGTCTGCTAAAAATAATAAAACTAGAGGTTTACAAAACCGCCAAAAAACTTCAACAAAGCAAATAAATTCAGCAGAAAACAAATAATTGACGGCTTAGAGGATATTAAAGTTGCACATACTGCAGTAGTACTGGTATTGAAATGTATTAAAGTATTAAGTACAGCTGAGGCTGATGGGAACGCCATTAGGTATTTTGTCACAAAGCAAAGTATTGGTACATAAAGAATTTGACTCGCCACCAGCGAATGTATGGACCTGGGGTAAAGTACCTTTATAAAATAACACCTGCCTTTTCCTTCACAGTTTGTATGGGCCGGGGATGAATACAACTTTATTTCATTGTATTTCTTCCTCCAACATACAATAGACCAAGTTCTCCCACCTGCCCATTGACCTGTCTCGAAATACTGAGCACTTAAGTTCATCAATCCTGGCCTCCGCTAATCGCTAAACTAACACATCAGGTACATCACAGAGGAGCAAACAACCCAATCTCCCCGTCAGTCACTGAGGGCTTTGTCCGCTGATTGCCTCTGAATGCGCCGCCAAGATCTCTAAGTCAACAGCTGCCGTGGACTGAAGTACCTCATCGCCCGAGCTTTATGCATAAACAAATAATGGCTCTGGAGCTGCTGCTGGAGAGTCAGAATAAAAAACAGGTAAAGCTGCCAAATGTGTGCTGCCTGAACAAGTACCTCGGGCAAAACGTCTACATTTGAAGGTTTGGGCAAAATTAGCAACAGCAGTACATCACAGCTACTTACTCAGCTGCTTTTCTTCTGATAGATAGCCAAAGCGAGAGAGAGGGAGAGAGAGAGGGAGAGAGAGAGGGAGAGGGAGAGGGAGAGAGAGAGAGAGAGAGAAGAAGAGTAGTGCTCACTCATTCAGGAGCTACTGTATCTGCAGTGCAGTGAAATCTATTAA
Source organism: Cottoperca gobio (assembly GCF_900634415.1). Classification (NCBI taxonomy): domain Eukaryota; kingdom Metazoa; phylum Chordata; class Actinopteri; order Perciformes; family Bovichtidae; genus Cottoperca; species Cottoperca gobio. The sequence continues at coordinate 11,679,114 of NC_041365.1, read as the reverse complement.
GATTAAATCCATCTCACTCTCTCGGCAACACTCCTTTAGCCATGACTAATTACCAGCCATTTTTGCAGCGCAGATAACACCTTGAGCAATCGATTTCACACAGCTCTCTTAATATCAACTGTTTAGCTGATTGTCCTTGAAGATATTCCAGAGTGGAACATTTGGAGGCCTTCCAGTCTCTCTCTCAGGGGGGGCTCTCGCTGCCTCTCGAGCACTCAAGCTTTTTTTTCCTCCTCTTTCTCCCACCTTACTATATCTCTTTCACTTTCACTTTAATTCTGTGTGTGTGTGTGTGTGTGTGTGTGTGTGTGTGTGTGTGTGTGTGTGTGTGTGTGTGTGTGTGTGTGTGTGTGTTAATACATGGGATATGCCTCATTACCCTGACGAGCAAGTTCTTGCTATAACTCGGTCATTCACTCTGGATTAATGAGATGACACCATGAGCCTTTGAAATTTCCGTCAAACACTTTTTAAACAAAGAACACAACACTGGTCCTAACAGCGAAACATCTTTTTTTAAACATGAAGCTTTAAAAAAAAAAAATAGGAGTCGCAATCACAGACATATTTCTCAAGTGTTAACAGGAAGATTTGTCTTCAAAGACTAAATTTGCTACTTTTGAATCCAGATTCTTCCAGAAAAATCTTCTCTGCTTTTCTTTGAAACCAGACATGAAATTACAGATTTTTCACAGTGGTAATAAGACTATGGAGGCAGCGAAGCCTTCACGGCACATTCATCATAAAAGGCTCGCTGGCATATCTTGATATATGAATAACAAGGCTGCTATTTTCACAGAAATTGTTCCGCAACCTCAGGGAGATATAATTCCATTCATAACCTCATAATTAGCCTAACTCTAATCCTTCACACCTATAAGGCGATGTTTGGAAAAAAAGGGTATACCACAGAGAACAAAGCAGAGAAGAAGAAGCTCTGTTCCATCTCTTTTTCTTTTGTAAGAGTAAGTATTTTACACACATAATAAACACCTCTTGAGGAATCCAGCAGATGTCCTCCCTCATTTCTTGGCCTGCCACTCAGCGGCTTGGCCCCACAATAATGTTTTGATGCCTTTTCAATCCGCAGCAGGCCTCATCTGACACGCTCTGACACGGCATCGGCCGCGGCAGGGTGGCCAGTCAACAACTCATGAAAGTAAACAAGGAAGCGCTGTCTGAGCTCCTGTCTCTGAAGGCCTCCTGCAGACTGCCAGGATGCCTTCCTGCTTCATATAACCTGGAAATGCTGGCAGACGTCAGCGGATTGGAGGAGGACAGTGGAAAAGCACAGTGACCCGAGATGGAGTGGAAATGGAGATTGGCACGGAGGAGATGCAGTGATGTGTGTACGTGTGTGTGTGTGTGTGTGTGTGTGTGTGTGTGTGTGTGTGTGTGTGTGTGTGTGTGTGTGTATGTGTGTGTGCACATGCAAATGTGTTTTTATGTGTGCATCAGTCCGTGTTAGGGATTCAATCCGTTTCCTTTCCATCAGATATGCAGTATCGGCGACAATACTAGAGTGACCGATCCACAGTTTTCTGTTATGCTCGGTTCCCGTGTTGCAATGAGCTTATGTTTATTAATCCGTTGACAATTTTTCCAAACAAATATTATCTAATATATCTAAATATTGAAAAGTTTCCCAAGTTTCCCATCCCTGCTGATGATTTGGCACTTCCTGCAAATGTTTCCCAATAAATGCTTCTTATGTGACGGCAGCGGTCGGCATTTCCTGTGACACTGGAAGTTAACATCAGCGGAGATTTACTCCATATTGTTTTTCTTAAACTACATTTAGACATTTTCTGGAATTTTTGTTGGGAGGTTGTTTTGAAATATTGCATGGAATGTTTTATTACATGTTTGCCGCGTTACACGTGTGTGTGTGTGTGTGTGTGTGTGTGTGTGTGTGTGTGTGTGTGTGTGTGTGTGTGTGCAATCGGAGAGCCAGACCCGGAGGTCATGTGAATGAACACTGTGCAAACGCAGGAAGCTCTCGAAAGGCACATCTGGGCAGAGGACAAGCCAGGGTGAGATCTGTTTAGAGGATCTTGTAAACTACAGTCACATGGACTCATAAGTAGGTTGTTTATTGCACGGAGTTTTGGCAAACTGTCATCCCGAGAGATTAAACATTTTGGCTCGGGGGTGGTGGGGTTAAAAGCAAATCCGATTCCAGGCCATGTAACTTCAGCTAAGTCTGATGGACATGTCAGAGTAGCTGTAATATATGTCTGATTCATATCCAGTAACGGATTCTAAAAAGAAAAAGTTGAACATAGTGTAACTAGAGTAGCGCTGTCCTACATTTGTTTCATTTTCATTAGTATGTGCAGCTTTTATCCTGACAGTGTCGGATGCTTTGTTCCCCATCAACTTTAAAACAAACAAAACCAAAGATTATGCAGAGATGGGTTTTGCATAGTGGAGTTAGCTGAAGCCTTTTAAAAACACAACAATAAGAAAAGGGACAGAGAGCTGTTAGCTAACAGGACAGATGACGGTTTGTTTAAATGACATGGATGAAGGGCTGTTACTCCATCCTGCTCCGCGTCTCTCAGACTGCCTTAATCATGCTCCTTTTCTCCCCTACTCGTCCAAATCAGATCAAAGCAGCTGTCCTCGGTAGAAGGGAGGAAGACAGAAGGGAAGAAAAAAAAAGCTGAATGTTTCATCGAAATCTCTTTATTAAAATTCTGCTCCAGTGAAACTTTGCCACAAGAGAAGCTCAAAGAGCTGTATGTGTGCGCCATGTCAAGACAGATCCCGGCCACCAGAAGACATTCCCTGACCTGAAATCCATTAGTCACAAAATATATTCATACGTTCACATCAAAGGCCCGTTTGCTTTCAATTAAAAGTGAATGGATCTTTGTGACTTCAATACGTCACTGCTCAAGAGTCGATCTGTGACACATCGGATGCAACAACTCGGCACAACATCGTAATCTGTAAACACTTGGGATTTGTCAAATGTAGGCCATCAAACAAGAGGGCGCCTTCAGGCTTATCAAGCTTCATAATTGGCATCTCTATATTAATTAATTCTGTTCTCCACATTAAAGCTGATTTGGATTTTTTTCTTCTTTATCCGTGAGACATTATAGAAAAATCGAACTAATCTTGTAATTATATTATTATATGAATAAGACGAGGCATTCATCTTCTTTTTAGCCATTTTACGATTAAAAAACATGACCACCATGCTCTCCGAGCACATCCAGAACCCTAGCGTTGCTTTTTGATGAGGAGCCCTGAGATAATGGCGGGGAAGAAACAACTTTAGATTAAAATATACACACACAAGCAGGAGGAGAGAGGGGGGAAGTATAAAGTGGAGTGAAGACATGCCTTCACTCAGGATTCCTCTGCTAATCCGCCCTGTCGCTGGTAACTCAAATCACAGCTTTGACTCCAACGGATCTGTCGGAGAATTACAAGTGTAAGTGCCTGTGAGTTAGGAGAAGGGATTAGGGAGAGGAAAGGAGACGAGGAGAGGAAAGGAGAGAATATGGAGGAGAGGTGAAGAGGTGAAGAGGTGAAGAGGAGAATTTACAAGGAGAGGTGAGGACATGAAAGAAAGAGGTGTGAAGAGGAAGAATAAAGGGGATGACACAAGGGGAGAAGATGAGGAAGAAGAGATGGAGAACAGAGGAGAGGAGGAGGAAGAGGAGAGGAAACAATACAGATCTGACGGATCTGTCTAGTAATTAAAAGTGTGAGGAAGGAGACGAGAGAAGAAGGAGAGGAGAGGCGAAGAAGAGGAGAGAAGAAGAGAACAGAAAAGAGGAGAGGAGACAAGAAGGAAAATAAGGGGGAGAGAGAAGAGAGGAAGAAGGGGAGGAGAGGAGAGAACAGAACAGAAAAGATGAGAGGAGAGGAGAGGAGAGGAGAAGAGAGGAGAGGAGAGAGAAGAGAGGAGAGGAGAAAAGAGGAGAGGAGAGGAGAGGAGAGGAGAGAGAGAGGAGAGGAGAAAGAGGAGAGGAGAGAGGAGAGGAGAGGAGAGGAGAGGAGAGGAGAACAGAAAAGAGGAGAGGAGAGGGGAGGAGAGGAGAGGAGAGGAGAGGAGAACAGAACAGAAAAGAGGAGAGGAGAGAGGAGAGGGGAGGAGAGGAGAGGAGAACAGAACAGAAAAGAGGAGAGGAGAGGGGAGGAGAGGAGAGGAGAGGAGAGGAGAGGAGAACAGAACAGAAAAGAGGAGAGGAGAGGGGAGGAGAGGAGAACAGAAAAGAGGAGAGGAGAGGAGAGAGGAGAGGGGAGGAGAGGAGAGGAGAACAGAACAGAAAAGAGGAGAGGAGAGAGGAGAGGAGAGGAGAGGAGAACAGAGGAGAGGAGAGGAGAGGAGAGGAGAGGAGAGGAGAACATAACAGAACAGAAAAGAAGAGAAGAGAGGAGAGAGGAGAGGGGAGGAGAGAAGGGAAGAGGAGAGGAGAAGAAAAGAGGTGACGAACTAAACTTAAAGATTTCACAGTGTTGATACACTTCATCAAAGTAACAAACAACCATCAAAAGCAATAATTGCGGGAGGGCAGTCACGACAAAGGAAGGAAGGACAAGTCCCGTACTTAAATATTTATCTAACGTTATGTGAAAGTGAGAACTTTCTGCATACCTGAGAAAGGCGAGCTTGGGAAAGATTTGATAAAATGCTACAGAACCCCATCCCTTATGGAGAGGAGAGGAAGACATGTTACTGCATCTCCTATAACACACCTACAGAATATATCTCATACATCATCGCTGCCCGAGATGAGGCAGGTTGAAACCTCCATCACCATCCACACACTCAATACCCTCTGCTCTACTTTAAAATGCCTTACATTTCACGTGACGCAAAACCTCCTCAGACAGTGAGATTGAGTGTCTTAGCAAAAATGCGGGGCAAATTTAATTTAATTATATGGTTTAAAACAAGTGACAAAAAACTTGGAGAGGAGCCTCAGCAATGTGGAAAGGTGACCAGCAAAAATGTCCTCAAGGAAATAAAGAGAAACAAAACTTCACTAGAAGGGCACTCAGGGAGAGCAAAGACCAATGCCCTTTCCATGAGTGAAAAAGAATGCGTTTATTCGTCCCGTGATTCTGATCCGCTCTAAAAATGTAACATGTTCTTCCTTTGCCCGAGCTACACCCTTCCATCAAGTTTCATGAAAATCGGGCCAAACAAACCCAAACAAACTAAAACTAAACTAACCTCTGAAACTACTGTATCTCTGTCCTTACAATCTGCATACTTGTCTGCATGAGCATCAAATAGCTGATCAATTTCATGTCCCTCCCTTTTTTAAATATTTGACATACTATGGAAAAATGCTTTAACTGGTATTTGTTTTGGAGCACATCGGCCTACATGTTGAGTGACGTTCAGGGGAACAGATCCACAAACACAACTGGCTTCAAGATCAAGTGGCAAACACGGACCAAGGTAATACAATATCACATTTATCTTTTCACCCTGCGGTATATCTGGCGCAGCTAATTCATTTAAAATCAATTATGATAATAAAAAAATAAAATGTACGTGGTCAAGTTCATCCCGAACTGCTCCCAGATTGAACTTCAGCGTGACGCGAGTGCATGTTTACAAAAAATGTTCCGACCAAAGGGAAATGTCACATGAAGGAAAACGCACTGCCCACAAGTGAGTTGGGGGGGAAGTAAGCTGCTTACTGCTCTGTGCCCTGCCTGGGGAACCCTGTGACGCTAAGTGGGCCCTGGTTTACCATCTGACAGTATACCCACAGGGAGCCAAGCCAAGCGGCTTTAATTTTTCCTTCCATCAGTTAAAAAGCCTTAATTGACTTTATAAACTTTATGGCTTTTTCTCTACGGGAAGGTTTAAGTGCAAGTGTGTTCTGTGTTTGGTATGGGCTTTCCCAGGGGAGTGAAGCCCATTAAAGGGATTTTGAAGGCAGATAAAAGCCTTCTCTTCCAGGGGTGGCAGAAATACAATAGCCATGTTGTCATCCTTGCATACGCCAACCAACAGGGTTCTTTTCAATACGTCCTCAGCATTGAGGTGGAAAGCCCGCAGTGTCAGCCGACTGTTGCAGAACGGTTGCAATCGATTTAGCCTTTTAGAGGTATCTGAGGCTAGGTGCCCTCTCACTCTCTCCTAAGCACTTGAGTCTCTGCCAGGTAGCCCCATCGATTGCGCTTTCCTTTGTGATTTGGTTCCCAGTAATAATAAATGAGGGGCAAGAAAGTTGGAGTGCTGTTGCTTTAAAAACCAATGATGGGCAGCCATGCAAGCGACTTAACCGTCAGCAAAATTGCACATCAGAGCAAAGTCCAAGGGATGCAGGTACGTTTACTGCGTAAGGGCTAAGTGACATATTAAACTAAAAATGTCTGTAATACTGCAGAAGTCATATTTTGCAGTAATCATCATTTTTTTTGCAGGCATAAGAACAAACAATAGGCTCTTGTGCCCTAGTGCGCATCTAAGTTCATACTTGGTTCAGGAGAGCAAAAGGGTTAATTTGTACACAGCAGCAGATTAGCTACAGTAGCTTAAAGACTGATAAGGAGAATGAAATTCAAATCACAACCTTGTGGGTTTCTAATGTGTTGACGGCATATGCACGATCGTCTAAAGCACAGACAAACTGATAGACAGTCGAAGCTCTTATTACAGGTGGAGCACCACAAATATTTTTGAAGCCAAAATCATATCAACATGTGAGAGTAAAAAAAAAAAAATGAATGGTAAATCTGCCAATGCTCTGTTTTTACATAACCACCGTTTCCTTTTCAAAACGCCACCACATAAACACATGTATTTGCAATTATTTTTGCAAATCTTGAGGCAGGAATCAGTATAGACTGTATGATGATGAATGATTTAAAGTAATATATGTTGGAGCATATCGGCCTACATATTGATTGAAATTCAGGGGAACAGATTCACAAAAACAACAGTCTTCAAGATCAAGTGGCAAACACGGACCAAGGTAATATAATATCACATGTATCTCTTCACTCTCCGTTATATCTGGTGCAGTTAATTCATGCTTCGATTGAAATCAATGAAACCAAACAAGGTTGAGTCTTTACCGCAGCAGCTCGGGTTCGAATACGACCCACGGCCATTTCCCGCAGGTCATCTCCCCTCGGTCCCCTTTTTCCTGACTATTGAATAAAGTCAAAAAAAGCCAAAAAAAAAAAAAATGACAAATAGATTATCCTCACTGCAAACAACAACTGTACCATGTGCCACTGTTTTGCTGAGGAAGAGAAAACGGGATAAAATAAACGCCTAAATATGCAGCCGTAATACAACTTCTATTTCCATATGTCCCAACAAATATACGAAAACACCAATATAACGATTTTAAGTTGACGTCGGCCTGTAGATATCTCGGCGGGGATCAGTCAGTATTAAACAGTGTCAAACGACTCCCTCTGTTTAATTAAAGGTCTTTCCTTTTTGACATCTGTGCTTCTAACTAGCTATCTTATGGCAGGGACTAAAGGGGAAAGCAGAGCTCAGTGGCTGCAGAGAGTGAAGGCTTGCTTGTGAGGGCTGAATTGTATACTGGAGCAGATAATGTGAGAGCATCATGTGTGTGTGTGTGTGTGTGTGTGTGTGTGTGTGTGTGTGTGTGTGTGTGTGTGTGTGTGTGTGTGTGTGTGTGTGTGTGTGTGTGTGTGTGTGTGTGTGTGTGTGTATTTGTGCATGTCCTGTGCGCTTGTATGTGTGAGTGTTGAGAGCTTGAAGCCAGCATTTGCAGAGTGATACCCCGCCGTCTTTCATCTCTCTCAGATTTCTATCAGGAGCTTAAATCATCTGAGGCCAAGCTGAACAACACCTCTCTCACACATTTCCACCGCACGGTCCAGCTCGGCTCTCTTGGAATTGTTCCTTTTTTGGTTTAAAATTGGCAAAGCTTGTGGATAGTACCCGGTACTGTTTTTGGTGCAACCTTGGTCGAGGTTCCGAGCGAGCTGAAATAAAGGCACCACCGATTGGTCAGAGAGAATCGTCACTAGAATCGAGCTGAACCATGCAATGGAAATGAGGCAAAGATAAACATGACACTACAAGGTTTGTGCCAACAACATTTCTTCAGACGTCAAAAGCATCTTGTGACTCAGTGATGTGTTAAATTGGTACAAACTTAAAATCAGCTCCCCTATGGCTCCTCTCCAACAAATTAAAATTGGTTCTAATTATCAGTCTCGTTTTGTTCGAGTGAAGGCAGGGGTCGGGGGTGGAAAAGGAAAAAGAGACAGGCAGGCAGATATTTCGAAAGATAAAAGAGGTTATTCCACTCGCAGGAGATGGTGTTTATGTAGTGCGAGGAAGAGTTGAGGTTGAAAAGAGAACAAGTATGTTACTTGTGATTCCCTACACACAAAGCACAAATAAGACACATCCTGTCTCAAAATGATGCAGAAAAACGAGTCCATGCATTTGTTACTTCAAGGCTGGATTACTGCAACTCATTGTTATCAGGTTGTCCCAAAAAGTCGCTTAAGACTCTTCAGTTGATCCAAAATGCAGCGGCACGTGTATTGACAAGAACAAGGAAACGGGATCATATTACTCCTGTATTAGCTGCTCTGCACTGGCTCCCGGTAAAATACAGAATAGAATTCAAAATCCTTCTCCTGACTTACAAAGCAATTAATGGTCAGGCTCCAGCATATCTTAAATATCTCATAGTACCTTATAAACCAACTAGAGCATTGCGCTCCCAGACTGCAGGGTTAGAGTCTCTAAGAGTACAATGGGAGCCAGAGCCTTCAGCTATCAAGCTCCTCTCCAGTGGAACCAGCTTCCAGTTTGTGTTCGGGAGGCAGACACCCTCTCCACATTTAAGAGCAGGCTAAAGACTTTCCTTTTTGATAAAGCTTATAGTTAGGGCTGGCTCAGGTTTGCCTTGGATCAGCCCTTAGTTATGCTGCTATAGGCTTAGACTGCCAGGGGAACACCTCCCTGCTCTCCTCCTTCTCTTCCTCTCTCCTCCCCTCCCTCTCTTCCTTCCCTCCCTCTCTATCTGTATGCATTTATGTAAATGTATGTTACTAACTCATCATCTGGGGTATCATCCCCGGAGTTTCTGTGTCTCATGTGGCAGGTTGCCACTGATAAAGTTTACGTCAGGATCAGGAATCGTGGCTGCGCCTGCTGCCCTGGTCCTGCTGGACACCAGGGAAGCCTTTTTGACATTTTCCTGGATTCATCCATACTTTCTCTTTTTCAACACAACATCATCTCTGTCAAATGTTGTATTTGTACTATGTTGTTTATCCTGTACATACGACATCTATTGCACGTCTGTCCGTCCTGGGAGAGGGATCCCTCCTCAGTTGCTCTCCCTGAGGTTTCGTCCATTTCTCCCCCTTTAATTATGGGGTTTCTTTTAGGAAGTTTTTCCTTGTGTGATGCGAGGGTCTAAGGACAGAGGGTGTCGTAACCTGTACAGTCTGTACAGCACACTGAGACAAATGTATAATTTGTGATATTGGGCTATACAAATACATTTGATTTGAACGCAGTTTCGCCAAGTTCAAATGTGATAATAATAATATTATATTAATAATAAATATTCCTGCAAACACCTGAGCATGCAGCTTTCCTTTACTAAATAAAAATAAAAGCAGAACAAAAAGTGATGACAGGGTTTCAAGCAAAAAACTCTAGCGGGCTTTCAGGTGATGTAACATGCCCACATCACAGGCAAGGCAAGTTTATTTTCTGTAGCACATCTCATACATAAAGGGAATTCAAAATGCCTTACATAATGCATCAAAAAAAAAAGAAAGGAAAAGGATCCTCAATCACCTCTTGACAAAACTCTAACCACAGAAAGATCTGGAAACAAATGCACCTGATCAGGTCATTCACTTCCCCTTACACAGCACATCACAAAACATGTTGTTTCATTAGTCACCATAATTCATTCAATGCTGAATCCTGAACCCATATTATTTGAACTAAGAACCTAAACTACTGCCTATATTCCACCATGTAGAATGTAAAACATTGTTCGAATGCAAACACGTTGACCTAAACAGACATTTCTACAGGAAAATATACCACTGCATTGTAATCGTGGTAACGTACCAAAGCCAATGGTCTTCATGGCTCATGCTGCTCACACTGGCCAGCAGGGAAGTGATGCAACTTATCAGAAAATGGATGATAGCAAAAACAAATTATTTTCATTGATGCAGTTGTTAGGCTGACATTGTTGTGCACCAAAGCAACGAGAGAACTGAACAGAGAAGGCAAAAGACGCAGACACGTAGAGCAAATAACGGTGAGGGTTTTGCTCAGTGGACAATGAAAGAAGACAGAGAGACAATTTTGCACCAAAGAAGAGGCGTCATTGTTTTCACTGGACGGTCAATGCTTAAAACTCAAGGAAGCAGACCATGTGTTTTGGTGAGACTAATTTCATTTTAACAAAACAGTGTTTGCTTCCACTAACAACTCCAAGTGATACATTTAATTGAGAACAATTCCTTGGCTGAATGCCAGATACAGACAGCGGTGAGCATGTAACTCTGGCTGATTCTGCACCAGTGGAGGTGGTACGTCCCTGAATGAGAGTTGGAAAGAAACCAGAGACCCTGACCTCTTCCACATACTGTAGACTTGGATTCCAGATTGTGCTCGAAAGTGAGGAGGAAAACAGGGACCGTTTCAGCACTCCTCTCCACAATCCCACCACTTCTACACCGACAAACCCTTATGTTTCTGCAATTATCGTCCATGTAGGATACATAAGTAACAGCAAGTGTAAAAACTAAAGATAGAGTCTACTAACATGCAAGAATGTTTTTTATGCTGTATTTGAACATTGATTCAGAGCATCTAGGGTTTACTAAGGGTAATCTTTATTCAAGAATCTGTCTTAAAAGTCAAAAAGCCATGTGTTTAGTATATTTGACAATGTTTCCGTTCTTCTTTCAAGCTAACAAGAGACTTTCACATCGTCTTAAGTGAATCCTTTGACATTGTACATCAATCATATTGTATATTTTTAATTATAAAATATATTTGTTATAATTCTAATCCTTTAGTACAGGGCTGGGGAACCTTTCTCCTATCAAGGGCCATTTTATTTTTTATAACATCCTCCGAGGGCCGTACTAATTATTGAACTCATAACCTCTTTTTTAGACACAGCCCATTCATTTCACTTTTATTTCATGCTGTGCAAAAAAGCAACTGTTTTATTCATGTATCTTTCTGTTTTATCAGAAAACAGAAATCCTTTATTAGTCCCACAACGGGGAAATTTATCTTGTTACAGCAAAAGAACCTATGAAGTAAAAAGGCAGTAAACAATAATTAAATAGAATAAAAATGAATAAGTACCAAGAGGTTGATAGAAAATAAAGTGAGTATTGTAAATGGCAGTGATAATTGCACAGCAGTGGTGCAACAGTCTGTTCTTGGTGTGGTGGTCTACCTCTCTATCTTTCCATGTTTGTATATTACGCTCTGCAGAGAGCTGCTTGTTGGGCCAAACTCCACCGAAGAGCGTTAACTTTATCCAAACGCACTCGTCCTTTCAGCTCGTTCAGTTTGGCAGGTCTCGTGCTGCAATGACTCTCGAGATTATTTTTCAAGCGCGTCCGTACAAACTAGGCACACTGGCCTTTTACTTCCACATAGAAATAATCGTTCGTCCATTTCTCCTGGAAAGTGCGACATTCCGCATCCAGCTTTCTCTTGTTTACACTCGCCACTGCTGCGTTCACTGATATCAATGACCGTCTCGTTTAATATTTAAGTTTTTTGACATGACCACGTGATGACATGTTCCGCTTGTGTTGTGTTCAAGGACCCTGACCTTGGCCAGGAAAAACAGTCAGTCGCCAGATTTATTCTATTGCCGTCTAGTTTTTTTTTTCTAATGGAGTTTTTTGCGTGCGTTTATGAATTACCTCGAGGGCCGGATCAAATGGTCTCGCGGGCCATATACAGCCCGGAGGCCGGAGGTTCCCCACTCCTACTTTAGGAGATGGAAAAACATGACCGTTTGCATTTCACTTGGAACTAACAATGATTTTTCAATATTGATTAATCGTTAAGTAAGAATGTTTGAAAAAACCTGAAGTGATATATTCAAATTGCTAGTTTCGTTTTCGTTTTCCAGAATACTCAAAAAGAAAAGTGAAGGCTGAACATCCTCACATTTAAGAAGCTGGATTGAGGGAAAGTTCAAAATCTTTGCTTGAAAAGTTACTTTGATCAATTGTCAAAATATTTGCAGATCATTTTTCTGTCAATGGACTAATCCATTAATTGTTGTTTCAGCTCTACATTTCACTACAAATATTATTTCTGCATGTGAAAAATAAACCTTTGAATCTTTGAAATTTACAATTTGAAGACAAGTACAGCAAAGTATAGACAGTGGATGACTTACTGTGTGAACTCGTAACCAGGCAAAAGTGCCTTGTCATGTAAACTCCCAGTGCATGCCTGATGACCTGAGAGTGCTCCAGGCGTAGGCTCCTTTAAAACCAAATGAAAAACATCTCTCTTTACAGGAACCTTTGGTATTTTTTACATGAACTCTGTTTGATGTATACAAGTCTGCATTTCTTTTCTTTAAAGACTTTAAAGCAGTCTCAGAAACATCCGAAAAATATATAACTCGCTTTGATGTGCCCTTTACTTATGTTACACAAGTGATACCGCAGCTGGCAAATTATGGCCACAATACAGCCTGAACCTCCAACTTTCTTTACACCTTCCTGTCATGTGAACAATAGTCCTAAACACCACTGCAGTCAGACAATGGTTTAAAATAAACAAATTGCCTACATAGACCTTAAACACTGTAACACAAAGCAGGAATAATTGGGGTTGCACTTGACACTAAATGCAGCAAAATACTAGGAAAACCCGTATTCTCTGAATAAAAAAAGAAATCCCTAGCTCTGATACCTCCTCCGCAAGAGCTTTGCGGCTACACTGCCCCTCTGACCCCTGCAAAACAATTAAAAAGCCCTTGGCATAAAGGGAGCCTCTAATGGGCCACATATGAGGCTGCTAATAAGACAGAGGTACAGGCACCTGCTGTGCACAGACTACTAATTCTGGAGCCTGAACAGAGCGGTGGAATATGGGAAGGAAGTGATCGAGAGAAAGAGGGAGACAGAAATGGAGAGGAAGTGGAGCACAGCAGGGGGGGGTAACGTCGATGGGAGTGGAAAGAGAGACAAACTGAGAGAACAGAAACATAAAAAAGGAAGGAGGCAGGGACTCAGGGAGCAAAGCGAGAGCAATGGAAAGAGACAGAGAGAGAACATCTGCCAACCAAGCTGCATCCCTCTCTCTCGGTCTTATTACAGTTAGGAGGTTGCGTTTGTTTATCACCAGGCCTCGGCAGACTCCCAGCCTGCTCTTCAGATAAAACTAACCGCAAGTGCCACTGGAATTCATTATACACACGAGCCGACAGCTCACACAGGTCTGGAGAGGAGAGAAGAGCAAAGCCAGACAGAGGATTGCTTTTCCTGTTTGAAATTACAAACATCCCCCTGCTTTTAATTTCTCCCTTTCTCATTTGAATAAAGAGGACAGACGCGGTAATTAACGGGGTATTAAAAAAGCAAGGCAGTGTGCGGCAAGGGATGGAGGGGGGGGGGGAGAGGGGGGGGCATGGGAGAGAGCAGCAGCAGCAGCAGAGTGGGAGAGATAGTAACTAAAAGAGGGGAGAGAAAGAGAGGAGCTGTGGAGAATTAATAACAGGCCAGATCTCTCCAAGGCCTCCTTAATGGGCTGTGACAGGAATTTATTCACACTTAGGCTGGTATTAAATCAAACGCGAGGCGAGTGGCAGTGGCAGGCTGCAGCAGAGGGGTGGGGCAGGGGGGGGTGGCAGGTGAAGCAGAGAAAACGGCGGGGGTCTGCCATGTCACACAGGTCCTGCATCACAACCTCGCCACCAGGATGGAGGGTCATCACCAAGGCCTTTGGGATAGATAGAAGGATGGAGAGACGGACCGAGAAAGGGACGTATGAAGAGAACAAACGATGAGTGATGTGCCAATGACAAGACAGCCTGTCCCACGCCCCAGATGGAATGATTATCAAGTAGTCCGGAGAGCCGCTATGAATCATCCATCCTCCATTCTGCAAAATGCACCGTCACTCAGTCAGACAGCCAGCCAGCCAGTCAATCAGTCAGTGAGGCAGGCAGAAAGGAGGCTGACATGGACAGCACTTGCTACAGACAGCTGGTTGAAAATGGAATCTGCTCAAAACAGAAATCTCCGTCCAAATTAGCGCTCGGCGAAAAAACTCTGCTGGCGAATTTACTTGTCATTATTTGTTTTGTTTTCCTTCATTAATTGGCGTGTGACCAGTAATGCAGGATATTCATTAGGGCTGTAATTTTTGGTCACTTGGGTGCCACAGAATTCGGTCTGTTTTATTGGAGCAGAAACAGAGTGGGTGACTGGGAGGGGACCCTGAATAGATATGCACAATTACATTCTACAGCACCAGAGGTCTGCAGCACAGAGATTGAGCAATCACAACCCATTAGGCAGCAATGAATTATGGCTAATGCATCTTAAAAACGTATGCAAACACTGTTGACTTTCACACATGCTCAAAATAATGTTACTTCTTCATACACACACATGATCGGCAACTCACTGCATGCATGAGAGTGAGCACTGGGACACATGACATGCAGTATAAGAGTATTGCATAGAGGCAACAAGGACAAAAGAGGCAGACAATCACATTTACATGCAGACACATGTACACTGGGGGAATATACACATTCAAACACACTTAAATTCAAATACATATTGTCACACACAACATGCATCCTAGTGGAGACACTTGTGGAAAGTGATGAGAGCGATGCCTCCCTCATCCTCCCCCTCCAACACTGGGCAGATTGCATCACCATCCGTCAGCCAGACTCCGACAAACAGCAATTACCCCAATCGACAGATAACGAGAGCAAGGCTATCACTCACAGCCAGGACACCCCATAAAGCAGCCAGACATTACCATGGAAGAGTCATTTATCTGCCTCTCCTCCAGCCATCCCCCTTCCACCACCACTCCACCCCACGCTGATCTTTACTTCTACTACCTGTTCGACGCCATCAGCTTGGTAGGGGGGCTTCAGGCTTCAACTGAAATAAAAGGTTGGATTATGGGCCTGCAGTTATGGGGGATGGAATGAAACTGGCCTGTAGGGACAGTTAGGGCCGGGCAATAAACAATCGTTAAAATGTTCCCGATAAAATCTTAACGATGATACAGTTATGAGATTTATTTTCAATAAAGTTGTTTTTTAATCAGTTTTTCCTCTTCCTACAAAAACACTATATGAACAACCAATACAGCCGACACCGTCGCTGCTGCTGCTGTAAAACGGTGGATAAAGGTGATTGAGCGTCACAAAAGTCTAGAAGAGCCGATTGAATTATTTTATCCCCCTTCAAGTTAGCTGAAGTCTCTGGTGCGCAGGCTCAAATCATAAATACAGAAACATTAGAAATATTTCTATATCTATGAGTGAGATGGACAACTGTTTCATTTGAAATATTACTGTTTATATATTGTTGTATTGTTAACTGACTTGAAACATTTTTTTTAATCTCCTACTATACTAACTTAACACTAGTGGATGGAAACAGGCAGAAATTCTGGAAATACATTCAAAGATATTCAACAGCGTTAAATAAAAGAAATGATAATAATAGATGTACAAACGATAGTACAAAGAATCTTTTTGAGTTTAGGACTGCTAGTTGGACAAAACAAGCAATTTGAAGAAGTCTCTTTGGGCATCTTCTTCTGACCACACAATTAATCAAGTAAACAATAGGCTGATTAATCTGTGATAAAAAAATAAATAATCCCTCGTTGCAGCCCTGATGGTAACAGGAAGATCCCCAATTACTCTCCAGCAATCAATAGTGTGTTTCACCACACATTAGGAGACTTGTTCGTTCCACTAGTTCTAATGAGGGTCTTAGTGGCATTTTCAAAGGTTATAGTTTTATCACTCAAAAGAGAAAAATGTTTTCAAGTATGTTTCCTTTTAATTGACGTATCATACACAGACGCTAACAATTCACCAATCTCAACTTCACTAAGGCTCCCTACCCTACTCTATAGATTTAGATTTTGTGGCTACGGTAGCAAACCTCAGGCTCCAAAAGTGTCCCTCTGTTTCGTTACAGATGCTATGTCAATATTCCTGCAGTCCATAGCGGAAGCTGGGCTGTAGACAAGGATTAAGTAGGGATTGGATAGCGTGAACATTTAGGGTTGGGCCACCATTTCTACTTTCCATTATTCCCTCTTGTGAGCACAGAAAACACACTTCAATGGCTCTCTTCAGATCACTCTCTTCTGTCAAATGGTAACACGGGGTGGTGTCTGTTCCAAGGTTATTTCACTCAGAACAGAGCGTAGAAAAAAATCCCCATCCATGGATTTAGAATCCTATTACCCTGCCATCCTATCACTATGCCCATCACACCCGTCCCATGAAGATGCATTATATCATTGCTCATTATTTACAGCAGTGAGTGAATTTAAATTTTGATAGAAGTCGCCTTTTCAAAAACAAAATCTACTTTCATCTTTCGGGTAAATATGAGGCAAGCAATCCTAAACCAGTGTGACATATCTGGTGGAGAGTTTGAAGCATGCTTGGACTTATCTTTTCACGTATGCATCAATCTTCTCTCTTTCTCTCTCCTGTTACAGAAGGCATCCTATTTTCCCTGCTGCAGCTGAATTTCATCAGTCTTCTGTTATTCCTTTTGAAGACCCTATCTGAATGGGAACAGCTTAACTCTGACAATCCACAGCTGTCTACACATCTATCAATCCATTTTTTCATCAATCTCCTCACCTGTCTCTTCTTTGCTGAACATCCCTGGCTCTCTGCTACCGCCATGCACACTTTCAGTCATTTCAAAAACCCCACCCGATTGTTATAAGTTGCATTTTTTTACTACCCGTTTGTTTCTCCGAGTGTCCCTTTCGTCCTTTACCCTCCACTTCACACGTCTACTCTCTGTAACAACACAGCAATTTGTCTGGTCTTCCATCCATCTTCAAACACCTTTCTCACCTGAACAGTCCATTTCTCTCTCTCCGTTCACTTAACAGAGGCATTCTTTCCATCTTTCTTTTTTTACCTCCATCACATATCTTTCATGTATCACTCCATCAACCTTTTCATGGTAACATCCCTCTGCCATTTAGCTCTCTTCCTACCCTTTTCTCCCTCTTTCATGGATCTCCACCTCGCCCTCCTCCCAATCATCCCGCTCTCATCCAGAACCATCCTGTCTGGCTGGAGTGACTGCAGCAGATGTAGCCAGGCCACAAACATCTGCTTCCCCTGTACTGCTGCATCTCTACTCTGCTGATCAGACTAACCGCCTTAACTCCCCAAAGCTTGCTGTCCTTATTGCGGCCTTAATGTGCAGCTGGGCAGCCGGGGCAAAATCACAGCTAAATATGCTGCAAACACATGAGGCATACACTGGATATCCCAGGGCCAGATTGGAAAGTGCCAGTGTTTCTTTTTTTTCTATAAAAAAAATAACTGTTCTTTGTATGTTGCACTTAAATTGGTTTGGCTTATTTGAAGCTAATGGTGCTATTGTTCTGCACTCAAATGATTGTACCTATTTGAAGCTATTGTACTTGCAAGATTCTTGCTGTTCGGAGTTGTATCCCTATGATTGTTCGCACTTATTGTAAATCGCTTTGGACAAAAGCGCCAGCTAAATGAACTGTAATGTAATGTTTCAAATAAGTTCAAGTTTTAGCCTCTGTTGGGCGATAAGAACAAAATGAACACTGATGAAAGAAAATCTCCTCAATAATAAAACTACAAATGTCAATATACTGCCGACAAGTTACAATGCGTATTAACAACCAGTCACGCCACAGGAACACAGTTTGTCATATGACTGGTGTTTTGGTATCACAACGCAAACAGTTACACTGGAGAGAGCTCAATTGTCACAACTAACTTAAATGTAAAGTGTTGTTTTGGATAAACGAGGTAATAAGATGCCGGTGTCGCTGCCTGAAAGCCCCATTTGGCCGCTGAGGATACTGGCTGAGCATCTCGCGTTCCTCGGAGGTGTAGGTCCCCGTTATGTTGGTCCTTGTACACGCCGGTGAGCATAGAGACGACAAAGAATAGGCTTGTAAACAGCATGTAAATAAGGAAGGAAATGCACTTAGGAAAAATGTTGTTCGGCCTCAAGGATACACACAATGGGTTTGGTGTTTACTAAATGTAAACAAAACTCAACAGAGCACCTTTAAGGGAACAGCAACCTGGAATCGAAATGGTCCCTTATTAAATCAAGACATAAAGTATGTAGATGAAGAAAAACAGACTAGGTTAAGAATGTTTTATGCAAGACAACAACTGAGATAGGGCAAAACAATCTATGTCAACACATCCTTTATATATTTCACTTTAAAATAAGTGTGTGCCTATCTACTGCATACACTGTTCGGTATAAAGAGATGGGTTTTTTATAGATATACTGCATAATAAGTTATTTCTGTGTGTTAAGGATTGCAGAATGTGAGGAAAGCTTGCCCTCAGCGTATTACGTTAGCCTGTCTTCTCCATCACTATAGACTCGGATCATTTGACGGAATTCAATTTGCATGCTAATGCTTTGCATAGAGGGGGAGGTCATATTATAAACAAGGTTATTTATCACATCCATTCACTGGTCTTTAATAGGACACAATTACATTTACTTTCTAGTTCAGTATGTTATGTACCGTCATTGAAACGGACAAAAGAAAACTGCGAAAATTGTTTTTTGGTTGGTTTTTTTTGCAGGAATGTTGAACATTTCTGTATTTCAGTCCAATATTGCGTTCAAAGAGTTGGAATAGGTAGTTGGTTATTTATCTGCCACAATATAAGCAGGCTTTAACCGTACTCTTTGTGGGTATGGAGGCTTTGTGTGAAAAGCCAATGCAGTTTGTTTTGGATGGGGCTGAGAGCAGTTGAGCGCAGGGTTCACTGCAATGTTTCACTGTAGTGTTAACATTTAAAAGCAGCCAGGGGAGCTATGCTGAGCTCTTAAAAATAACCAATTCTCATCTCTGCGGCTGACACTCCTGACCTTGGACCATTATCATTGCAGCACACTCAGAACCTTGGCATGCACAATCAGTACAGAGCCGGCACAATGCACATACAAAGAGAGGAAACAGAGAAGGCTTCAGCACGCACACACACAGCATGTGTCAAAGCAAATACAAACACAATCTTTTCTCTCTGAAAAAAGAACAAAAGCTCTTTTTCACTCTCTTGCACTCAATATACACACACATACAGTATATACCAACAAAAGGGGAAAAAATCTATGACAGACGAAGCAAAGTAAAGAAGCCTCCTAAATAATGCACGATGTGTTTTACCTGAACCTTTGCCACGCTCCACTGTCCATAACTACTGTACTGGGGTGAGATATGGGAGCTGCTGGGAGGTATTGTGCACTGTATACCTCACCTGCATCTAAGCAGGATCTAGGTTTCATCGACCCAGGGCTAATATTAGCACACAGCGCTTTAATGTCATCTTGATGGGCCCGATTCCCAGCGAGAGATTAAAACTAATCCTGGACACTAAAAATAATCTGTGACGGCAAATGACATCCAGAGGCAGCGTTTGTCAGTATTAAGAGGACATGTGTTGTGTTCCAGTGGTCCGTTCAGCAACGCTATGCAGCACTGTGATTAAGAAAAACACATATTTTAACACTCATTTTTGCATTTTATTTGTTTAATATGTAAATCAGCATGTCATTTATCCTGTATGTGTCTTGATTGAGTGTAGGGATGCAACAATCCGACTTTTTCAGTCCTGATTCCGATACCTGAGCTTTGGGTATCGGCTAATACCGGGAGCCGATCCGATACCAGTGTTTAATGAGCTGTTTGCTTCACTGTGTAAAAAGAGACTGGGAACTATCAGGCATCATTTAAACATTGTTTTCCTGACTGTGTAAAACAAAATGTTACAAATAAATACATAGATATAACTGTAATCAATTTTTTTTTTTTTTTTTTTTTTTTTTTTTTTTTATAAATGGTATCCGATACCAGATCTGCTTGTTACAGATACCAGATCAGTATCGGTCTGATATCCAATATCAGCGTCAGTGATGCATCGGTGCACCCTTTATTTGAAGCACCTTAAGATTTCCTGTATTTTGTATTTGTGTGCTATATAAATAAAATTCATGATTATTATTATGTTTAATTGAGTGATCTGTATTTCTCTGCCTTGATTCTAGTCATGGAAACATTTCAACACTGTACCTCCAATGTCACAGTGGAAGTAACATAAATGGCATTATCTCATCCCACTTGTTTGAGGGTTTTCGATGTAATCCTTAAGATTTCCATGAAATCACACTTTTGTAGTATTTATGGTCGTCAATTTTCTCTTCAGCAGCCACTCAGTAATTACTCGTCAATATTGTAGTTTTCATTGTTAGTGGCGGGGTCCACCATTACCACGCTGGATTCAAATTGCCTTCCTACGCACGGGGGATCCACGACAAATGATTGCATGTGTGAAATCCAGCGCTAACGTTTGTAATTGCATCTTATTGTATCGCTTGAAATTATTAGTAATGCAAACCAAACCTTTCCTACTGCTGCTGGGGATGTCTTTGTCTGTGAAGCAGTCACAGGAAATGCAATGTATTTGTTCCCAAGGTTAGCTTCGACATCACAAAATGTGTCAAACATAACAAGGCGTAATATTTTTTTGCTATCACCACAGTAACCACTGGAGTCCCAAAATCACCAGGACTTATAAAGGATATATTAAACTTCATGCTTGTAACATTTTGCAGTGTAAGGATTAGTTTGCTTCAACACTACACAATTTCTATTTGTTTTGTTGGATAATGTTTTTAGAGAGACCACCTTTCTGGGCATCTTCATGCTCTAATCCACCTTGTTGGTCTGTAACATGTAACTGAGCCATGACTCAAACGTTCAGACTATGACTGACAACATGGAGCGTCACTATGAAGAAAAGCTCTCTGCTCTGCACTTCAAGGTGTCATAAAATGGCCTCTCAATCAGACCTGGGCAAAAACATATCTGACAGTGAATACATTTGAAAAACATCTTAGGTGTGTTTGATGTTCGCTAAAAGCTCTTAGGTGTGTTTGATGTTTGCCACTCTAGAAGTGAACACCATTCCTCAACCTCACTCACAAGATATGAAAAAAAGTCAACTCTTCTTTCCTTCTGTTAAGATTCAAAACACCATCCGCTACTATCTTGATCAAGACGTCTCTTTGTAGCCGCGGCTCAGGTCTCTTTGATATTTACCGAATACTTTTTATGCATGCTGGCAACACAAACATTCTTACTAGGGCTGGAAATCGATTCAAATCGATCAATCTTAAATGGAATTAATTACATGATATGGTGATTAATTAATCATATTCATGGCTACATATATCGCATGTTGGCTGTTAAAATCAATGTATTGCATTATCGTGGCACATGAGTAAAGCATTGAATAGAAATATTAAAAGGGACAATTAGATATCTATAAATTGTTTTATTTCCAATCATTTGTCTGCGGGAGAGCCGGGGGGGAACACGGACATCGTTCATTCACCACATTGCAATAGTACAAAGTTATGTAGGAATAACCTGCCACAAGACAACCTGAGGGACACTCGTGATCCCTCCACATTCCCTAGGAAATTGGTTAGTGTAGGTGGTTACTTACTTACTGTATTAAATGGCGGTTTAGTTACTAGATAAAGTTAGTAGAAGAGAGTTTGACTCATTCATTTAATACAGGGCCTTTCCTGTGTGATGTATCACCACAGTTTGTTCTCCCTGAAGCTCAATTAGCATAATGTTAGCGGTGGAAACCCTGTGGTCCACTGTTCCATTACCAGGTCCTGAAACTGAGGTTCAACATTCGACAGGAGTCTCGTTTCCAGCACACGAGGTTTAAGACGGCTGAGCTGAGTGATACGCTGATAACAGGGCCACATCCTCCAGTCTCCTTTAACACTGGGAATCACCATAATGTCAGCCAGTCCATAGAAACTCCGAGTGATATTTATATAAGATGTGTTTGGAGTAAGAGCCTTCAGCATCCACCCCTGGTGCTGTGCCGCTTTCAGTGACCTCCGTTGGAGAGATGGGCAGGTGTCATCGGATCACGTTACATGCATGTACATCCAAATACTTTCTAAGTCCTGGGGATATTACAATAGCATTTCCCGCCAGCATAGTGTCCCCTTTATAAACACAAACTCTATTAGCAGACAATACAGACTCTAATTTTGGTTTTGTACAAAACTGGATGGTTGCTGTCCAAACTATGAAAAGTGGACTGTTAAAGCTTGAGGTTAATGATGTCGATTAAAATTACTAATCCGTAATGAATTACAGGCCTAATTATTTGTTCTTATCTTTAAGATGATATTAGACAGATTTTCCCTCAAGCTCAGGTAGAATTAAAATGTCTGGGGGCTCATGAATGTCAGAGGTGATCTGAAACTTTACTAATCTGAAATAACATCATGTTAAGCTGAGATAAAAATCTCATTGCTTTGAGAACCCTTGTATTAGCCCTAACTTCTCATTTCAATACCGCAGGCTGGGAATCAAACCTGTAACCCTAACAGTGTTGTGCTATTGGGATGCAGAACAAAATACCTTGTTGACCTCCAGGATTTCTCTCCGCTCCTCGGTGGCAGGGCGGCTCTGGCCAGCTGCGCGATCCTCGTGTTTGGAGTTGTCATCCTCCACAAAGGGTATCAGTTGCTGGAAGAGACAGCAACCAAAAATCTGGCTATATTATTTACTGTAAAGCAAGATGACTGCAAGAGGATCACTTCCAAAATGCTGACATATTCAACTGATTTCAATTGCATTAGGTTGATCGATTACAGTAATACAGCACATACAGAATTGCTCTGTAAAAGTCAGTTTCAACTCCATTTAAGCGTAGTGGTGAAGTACAGTATGTCTCGTTCTGGAATAGAAATCACTCCCTGATGCACTTTATGTGTATTTGGATCGCAGACAGAGAGAGGAGGGAGCTCTTTTTCTGTCCATGATCCAAATACATTTAAAGCATGGTGATGCATATTCACATTTTTCCTATATGCCCGCTGAGTGCAGTTATAGGTTAGAATCATGTGCGCATGGGAAAGCTCAACCTATAAGTGCCACCCTACACTGAAGATATCCCCGTGCTGTCTGAAAATCGTGTTCCCATGAAGTGGTGAAAATGGGGATTCTGTGTAAGCTCTCACCCGTCTCTCTTCAACGTGGAGAGAGACAGCACTGAGACAGAGACAGAGAACGAGTGGGAGATTAATTCATTTTTAAACGCTCTGTGTGCTTGACCTTGTCTGCTTGACACTACAGCGAGGCTGATGTGCGAGACCCTTCAGGCGAGGCTGCGTTCCTGAGAGCCGACAGGGTCACCGCCTGCTGCTTTACATCACACTGCCCCCCAGTGGTCACCTCAGGGAGGAGGAGGCTTGCTGCAGTCACACATCAAGTATTGTGTGGATGTCTTGAGAACACACTGTTCCTGGTACAACGTACAGCAAGGACATATAGTGAGAATGTGGGATTGATGATATGCGTGATGATCTTTGTAGAGCTACTGAATAGACACACAAGTGTAAATGTAGACAAATGTCTGGGCTATTGTGCAGTTCCCAGGAAATACATAGTATCAGTTATGTTGACATGAAGTCAATGTTACAGTTTAAAACTATCACAAGTCCACAAACCATTTTCAGACACATGGCACCACTTTCAATGGGTTTCTAATAAAGCAGCGAAAACATATTCCGTAGTTTATTACACCGGAAGCAATGAGTTCCTGTTGCAAGGACAAAATAACATCTTCAAAGTTTCCTTTCCAAAACAGAAAATGGTCATACCAGACAAGATCACAAACAAAGATTAGGTAGGAGACTCTCCAAATAACTAGAAGCCAATAAAAACTGCCATATATTGGGAAACCACACCTTGCTCCAATAACAACTTGGCACGATGTTCATCTAAATCATGCCAAATTCTTCAGATTATTCTGCGTTTCTACACCGTTTGACCTGAGGTTGTACAGCTGGAGTGGAGGCCCTGCGGACACTAGACAATGATTGGAGTAAGCTGCCTAGTCTGGAACCAATGACTGACTGGTGTTTGAGTACGGCTGGAGCCAAAATCAAGACTCACATGAAGGGAATTCTTTTTTAAAACAATCAAATGAAGGCAGACGGAGAGAACTGCAGACAAACACATGAAATGAGAGGACTGTAGGACGATGGAGAAAATGTTATAGTAAGAGGGGAAAAAAAATGTAAGATTGAAGGAGAAAAAAAGAGCAAGAAAGAGCTGAAAATATGGGAGAGAGAGAAAAGAAAAGAGCGACAGAAACTTTCTGAGCTCCTGTCAGTTTCCAGGCCGAGTGTCACGCCAAACTGCTAACTCTGACTGTTGGAGGGAGAAAAGACAGCTAGGGCATGTGCAGGATATTATATCAGACAAACTGTGAGCTTGTCTCTGGCTCAAGGAAACTTAAAGTAGGAAAAGAGGAATGTTTTTCATTAGCTAATTTCAAATACGAAGCCACTGACATATCGAATTTTAAAAGGTAGCGGGCTGACTTTGGCAGCTTCTGAAGGGAAAATGAAATGTGCTGAGTAGGGTGGGAAACATGGCTGGAGAGTGTATTATTGTGTGTGTGTGTGTGTGTGTGTGTGTGTGTGTGTGTGTGTGTGTGTGTGTGTGTGTGTGTGTGTGTGTGTGTGTGTGTGTATGAGTCATAACCCCTTCCACAGAAAGATGGATGTGGTTTCCTGCCTGACAGAGAAGAATGGGCTAATGAAGTTCTCCAGGTTGCCTAGCTGAGACAAAAGAAAAAGGGTAGAAAAGACAAACCGGAAAAAATAACAGCAAAATAGCGGGGTGAACCTGTAAGGGGAGAGGGAAATTAAATAGCATGGCTAAACAGTGCAGGAAATGACAGAGGGAAGGAAGACTTGCCAGCGGAGAACGAGGAACAGAGGAAAAGTAGAAAAGAGAAAGCTGGAGAGCAAGAGAGTGAAACAAAGCCAATGTGAATAAATAGAAAAGGGAGAAAGAAGGAAATGGAGAGAGAGCCAATATATGGGGGAGAGAAAGAAGACAATAGGTGGAAAAAGAGTGACAGGAAGAAGAGAAAAAAAATATAGAAAGAGTGAGAGATTGGGAAAAAGAGGGGAGGAAAAAGCTGCAACGGGGCAGCAAAAAAACGGCAGCTGGAAAGAAAAAGGGGAAAGCGCTGACGTGTGCATTTGGTCCAGCTGTTCATTAAACGGGTCTGTTGCTAATTAGGCTGCGATGAGGTCACACTGCCTGAGTCATTGATTCCACTTCCTGTTTCGGGCAGCCAATAGTGAGCGGCTGTCAGGCAGGCACCTGAATTCTGCGGGATGATAAATGGCATGCATGCCGGAGCCAAAATCAACAACCCTCAGTCCCAGACAAACATGGTGAGCTGAGCTAATGGCTGGTCAGCAACGGAACGGGTCCCAGCTTCAATGGGAAACGAATAAACATTTAAAGGTGGAAATAAGAAGGGAAAAATAGCTAGATGGAGTAATGACTCAATGAAGGTTTACAGCAAAGGAAAATGTCAAAGTGGACCACTCATAGGCCTTCATTTAGGGGCGTAACTGCAACTACTATGGATCAATAGAAATGCTTCTGAGCGGCTGTATTATTCAATGTGGAAAATGTACACATGGCAGCCATCACAAATTTGTTCCAATTTAAGACTGGTCTCCTCCCACATCCTCCTTTATCCTCAGTAGGAGTCTGGTGAGAGAGATTAGCTCCGAGCCAATCTGTAGAAATTGGGAAGGGACTGCCGCAGTAATAAATCCAATCAAACAGTCGTGGATAGCCTAGCTGTAGTCCTGCATGGAGCCTCGAACAGTGCATGCCCAGTGAGCCACCGTGTGTGTTCCTGGAAGTGCCTTTGTAATAATAATAATAATAATAATAATAATAATAATAAATTATATTTGTAAAGTGCCTTTGCTTTGTGACATGCTACAGTGCACCACATGCATGCCTGTGTTGTATGTATTTAGTGGGTGGATCATAATTGTGCACATGCATGTGTATTTCTGTGTGACTGTGCCAGGCAGGCAGGGATGGAGTGTGGCTGAGCTCAAGTGCTGTTATTCCTGGAGGTAGATGGCGACCGTAACCAGCGGTAAAGAGACTCTGGAGACTCACCTGAAGCGACCAATGAATCTGCTGCGAGCGGAGAAAAGACAGACCTAGAGGGAGTAGGTGAGATAAGAGTCCCCCAGGATAAAGATAAAGATATATGTGTGTGTGTGTGTGTGTGTGTGTGTGTGTGTGTGTGTGTGTGTGTGTGTGTGTGTGTGTGTGTGTGCAAGAGGGGGTGTGGCAGTAACAATGGCCTACTTCCTTTAAACTAACAGCTTCCTAATTTAGCAGGCAGTTTGTGTGAAAGGCTGGGCTATATGAAGCAGTGGCTGAACGCTCACACCAAACAAAATCCTGTCAAGCTTCTACAGCACGAGCTGACGTTTGCATCTGGAAGGATCCGTCAATTATGTCAAACTAAAAATTCAACCGTTCAACAGTTATATATAACAGTAGTTACAACAACATGTCAGATCTAGTTGCAGAAGTAGGTAAACAGTATATGTATTAACAGCATAACTTCATTTGAGGTTAGGTAGGATAACATCTGAGGATGTAACCATCAATAGATAAATGTAAAACCAGAGCACATGACCTTCTAAATGAGTCAAACATGAAGTAAACATTGTTAATGTAATAACCTCCATATAATATGTTCTCTGCTTGTGATTGTCCTCGCTGAGCCTGAACCTTGTTTATTGACTCTGTCTGTTCTTGTTATTTTATTTGTATTATTCTGCTGGACTGTTAACAGGACATTGCTGTTAACAGCATTACTCCTCATGGAGGGTAAAATATTTCACCCTAGTGTGGAATTATCATAGTGATGTAATACAATGTAAATAAAAATAAAACGTATCATTATAAAATCATTATTCCTTTTCAGGTAATAACCTAAATAAGCTGATATAAGCATTTAATTCTATTTTATTGCAGTATTACATTTTAATTTCAATAAAGATTAAATAAATACAATGCAGTTACATTGAAGCCATTTATTACTCCATATGGAAGGTAAAATATTTTAAAGTAAGTAAAGTGATCACGTAATAAAATGTAAAGAAAAGAAAGAATAATTGTTATTGTTATTCCATAAACATTTTAGGCAATAAATAATGAATAAAGAACACTAAATAAACTAAGTAAAGTATGTTATTTATTTTATTACATGTTTTTACTATACTCAAAAAGCTGTAAAATGTTAAGTTGCCACAATCTCTCTTATAATAAACAAAGATTTTCCCAGTAGTGCTGAACGTGCACAATCTTCTTCAGCAACACATGACTTTAGAGTCATACAGAAATACTGTTTTACATACTATTCTCTACTGGTGGCCACAGAGGGCCTCGACAAGTTAATCGTCTCTGTCAGGGTCATAAACACACATATATATATATATATACACATATAATATATATGTATGTATGTATGTATGTGTGTATATATATATATATATATATATATATATATATATATATATATATATATACACTACATATACATATACATATATATATATATATATATATATATATATATATATATATATATATATATATATATATATATATACACATACATACATATATATATATATATATATATATGTGTATGTATGTATGTATGTATGTATATATATATATATATTCACACATCACGATATGCCACTGTCCTATTTTCCAATGTCAACAAAAGTTATCCACATTTGTCCCAGATCAACTCATGTACATTGACTACTACTTCTGTCTGTGTGACATGTCCAGTGTGTGCTACAGTCCCTGTGTATGTTGCACTTAAAGCTGGGGTAGGCAGGCAGTTTATTTTTGGCATCATTGGAAAATAAATTCCATAATAACCTTTCAGCAATTCAAGTAGACTGATAGAAAACTAGACTACTGCGACTCCTCTTGGCTGACGGAGAGAAAATGTTGCTAATGTTCTTTTGCTAATAATTTAGCCTTCTGCTAACCATAGCCAAAGGCTTAGCCGCAGCCGTGGTTAGCAAAGGGCTAAACTATCAGCAACATATCCTCTCCATCTCTATAACGTTTCGCTAATATTATAGCTAGCTAAGGCCTTGAATCATAGTATGTTTACTCAAAGGGCTTGGAATAACCACCACTTTGCAAAGAAAAAAGGACTGTAATTCTCATAGAATTGCTATATAACGGCATTGAGATCATAGTTTACAAAAACTTTTAATTATTTAAATTATTAACTGTATTTAAACTTGCCTAAACCACACACACACATGTAAACATATACTTACCCTCTAATCACATTAATATGAGAAAATTATGACAAATCTTTTCAGTGTTGCCATGTCTCACCTCTGGAGGGATGGATTCCATCCCGGCGCAGTTTTCATTGCATTTGTCATAGACGAGACGCAGTTTGCGGAAGAGCACAGAAAGCATCCTTAGGTGCTCCTGGAGTTTCACCAGCCTGTCTTGGTGGGTGTTGGGGTGGTAGGTAACTCCATTAGGTAGCTGAGAAGCACCACAGAGGAAACGTTGTGTTAAGCAAAGTACAAGCCTACAATTGTGCTAGTGCTAATAAAAACTAAACAGTCATTGATCCCCACTGACTGCAAAAGGCATTAAAAATCCTCTGTTGTACCCTAACTGGTAATATTTCATTAGAAGCCATCTACTTATGCACATTAGATGCACTTTCCTGTAAATTAAGTGGCATACTTTTCTACTCAAGAATGAGAGCTACGGTCTGTAGAGAGACTTTAAAATGCATTTATCATCTTTGTGTTCATGCAACAATAATAACTGCTCTTGATAATAGAATAAAATCACAATTTAAACTACAAAAACACAAAAACTCAGTTGCATCAAAGGTTAAATGCTTCAGCTGCTGAACTTTGAATGTTTTCACTTACTCTCGCACTGGCTTTTAACTACAATGGGTGTTAAAGAGTAACAAGACATGTTTTTTACTGAGAAAATCGACAAGCCTCCGGGGCAGCACTGTCTGATTATAAGCATCCTACATAACATGAAACAAGCCTGCCTTCAGGGCAAGCAAGCAGAAGAAGAAGAGAGACACACAAAGAAATAGTGGGGAGACAGACAGACAGAGGGAGAGAGGCGGGGAAGAAAAGATAAATGAAGAGTTTTTATAAGTATAAAGACAGCCTGTGATCTGAAAAACAAGTCACAACAGTTCTGTTTGTGTGTTCTGTGGCTGAGACAAGCTTGTTTGGCCCGTGTCTGACTGTGATTTTAACAAGGTTCAGGAGGAGCGTCTCAGAGGAGCAGGCAGACATCCATGATAAACTCATGCTGACCTCGTCTTCAGGACACCAGCAGCACAGCTGAACTTCATGTGAACTGATAAAAAAAGGCATGATATCCCAAATAAAATGCTCAAGGAGTCCACCAGCTTAACTTTAAATGTAACTCAAACAACTTTCCACCATCACTTGATTTCATTAATGTAGCGTATAAAATATAAAAAAATATATATATTTATATTTATTAAGGACTGTTGACAATATAATGCATTATAATAATAATAATAATAATAATAATAATAATAATAATAATAATAATAATTCAATTATTATTATTATTATTATTATTATTATTATTATTTTGAAAT
Organism: Cottoperca gobio; assembly: GCF_900634415.1. Taxonomy (NCBI): domain Eukaryota; kingdom Metazoa; phylum Chordata; class Actinopteri; order Perciformes; family Bovichtidae; genus Cottoperca; species Cottoperca gobio. The sequence continues at coordinate 11,649,268 of NC_041365.1, read as the reverse complement.
TGAGCCTGAGCAGAATTCTGCAGGCAAATATTTCTCCTACATTATCCACAGTTTAAACTGTTTTGCATTTGTTGCAAATTCCTTATACAATCCATATAAGGCTTTACATGGTCACCAGATTACATGAACTTTAAACTCTCTGCTGTCCCATTGATCCACTGGTGTAAACTTTTGAGCTGATCCTGAGTTGAAGTTAAAAATAGATTGATCAGGCTGTTTGACTGTACTGATGTCTCATCTTTGGAACAGCTTTCCTTTCAGTATTCAGTCTTCTTGCTCTGACTTGTTTTTAAATCTTGCATCCAAACACATTAAATAATTGCTGTCCTGAATGACAGCTGTTGTTATTTGCACAATAGCGCTCTGTCAAGTTACCATCAGAACTATTATTATTATTTTAGTATATTTTCTATGTTGTTTATTTTTTGGCTTTTTTAATGTAATATTCTGATGTTTAATCTTTGTGTTCATGTTGTGTCTCCAAGTTACAGTTTTTACTCCTCTCACGCTATTGTTCCTTTGGCATTAAATGTAATTAAGTGGGAAAAATATGCAAAGAATATGAAAGGCAGAAGGAGGGGCAAACTGAAAACTGAAGGGGGGTGTAACCATATTTGACGGGCATGTAGGCAGAGAGACAGACCTGCATGTTCCTGAGGAGCTGGAAGATCTCCATGGTCCTGAAGACAATGTCTTGGACCGTCTCTTGGCCGATGCGACACAAAGAGGCCGTGTTGACATCACGTGCTGCCTGGGCCTGCTGCTGCTGTTGTTGCTGTTGTTGCTGCTGCTGTTGTTGTTGTTGTTGTTGTTGTTGCGGCTGCGGTGGCGGAGGCTGCCCGCCAAAAGGCGACACTAGCGGAGGGGTAGTCATGGAGACAGCAGGTGAAGATGCTGGTGGAGGAGGTCTAGGACCAGGTGAGGTTACCTGTCAGGCTGTTCCACACCAGCACACCGTTACATGCCTACATGAAGTGTTTTACAGGAGAAAATGTTGACAAGGAGGGAGAAAGTAGGACAAGGTGAAAAAAGTCACTGTGTCTGAAATGAGTGTCTAAAACGAAAACGTTTTTAAGGGGAATTTTGTTCAATTTTTGCCCCTGATGTTTGAAATTTAGAGCCATTACACACAATTATTTTTGCCCACTTGATTGTGATTTATGGTGCAAATACATTGGATTAAGGGGCTTGTATCATCAGTCAAGTCAAAGTTTTTTATTTATTTATTGTCATATTCTAAATAATTATAGAGAAGCAGTCGTTGGCAGGGCTCCCTCTAACAATGCTCATGTAAATATGTATTACAAAAAGTAAAAATGCAAATGATAAAATAGTACAGACGTTAAATATAGGGATAAAATATAACATATATAAAATATTAAATCATATATATTTGTGGTAGTGCAGTAATTAAAAAATAAACTGTAATATAAGCAGGAATGTAGTTAATGTATAATAAATATATAAATATAGAGAAATGCAACAGCAACAGTAGTATAGTTACTAAAGTACAACACCATTTATACACTCAGGAAATGCAGTACAGCTCTCTAAAAGCTTCACAGCTGTCACAAATAAACTAAAACGATACGCTGTCTAGCTAAACACATTCAACACTGTCAAAGTCTCTGAGCTAACGTTATAGCCTGTAATATAAGTTGTATAACGGGGCTGCAGAAACAGTTAAACATGCCTTTACATCAGCACAAGTATACTAGATGCTGTCCTGGACTTTAAGTTCCACACCCGAAAGCGTTCAGTCTGAAAACAGGTTAATTAGCTAACATGTGAAAGTGGAGTGGTTGACACCGAAGCTAAGTGGACAGTCACACCACACGCGACACTTTCTCTCGGATCATTTTCTGTGTGCCGTTTGATTATTCCGGCACGACGTGAAACTTAACACCGCAGTGAGTGTTCATATTTATTAAACATCACATTAAACGACGTGTAATGTTACCTGTGTGGTGATAATTTATCTGTTTTGTTGACATGTCAAGTTTTCTGCTCTGCTCCTAGGATTTTCAGCTACAGCAACTATCGCGAGAATTCATCCTGACACCGCGACTGATTACGGTAAATGATGAAGTAGAAGTGCCACTTGAAAATGTATTTTTTACAGAAGAATATATTACAATCTACACGAATTTAAATGTCATATTCCACAAGATTAAAGTTAAACCCATGTTCATCTTTTGAATTGACCCCCTCCATCTGAATTTAAATGTATTTATAGTTTATAGTTCGGTAAAGCAAGGCGCACAGCAAATGTGTTCTACCTAGGGTAACAGCGCCACATGTTGGCCTACTCTTATATAACAGCCAAGTCACACACATCTGCCTTCATCAACCCTCAGGCCAATTTATGCCACATGAGTGCTTCTCATGGGTCATTATAACTTTTTTAGTAAGCATAATTTAAATTCAGTCCATAAATGGGTATATTCTCTACTCTGTGTTATGTAAAATCCTTCAATGCATCCATTCATCCATTTATTACTTATATTGTACAGCTGTGTTTGGATTATTTTGTGAGCCATCAGAATTCAAATTAATTTGAAATACGAGTGGCGTCAGAAATAGACAGTAGTCTGTACAAGGCTGCTTTCTCAGCATGTGCTCTGCCATGCAGCAGAATTACTGCTCTGACTTACAGAGCCTGGAAAAAGAAGCTTTATGAAAAAAAATAAAAAGGCTTTGCCTTCAGGCTTGAGTGGGGCTGAAAAGAAGATTAGGATGCCTATTACTTAATTTACATTATTCATTCAAATGTGGGGTTGTATTTCAATTTCCTTTTATCTGGAACACATTTTGTGTAATAATAACCTGTAGTCATTTATTCTTTATTTATTTATTTATTCTTTAGTCATGATCTGCAACATGCAAAACTGATATGAAAAACACAAAAATGGCCACAGACAAAAATTTTAAAAATGCAAATGTTTTTTAGTGATGTATTGATTACATCAAGGCAAGTTGATGGAAATGTATTGATTTTTCACATTCTTGTAAATTCTAAACAAATACTTTCATTTATCAGGAGGCTTATGAATCTGATTAATTTGTGTGCAACATACTGTAGGCTACATCTTGAGAGAGAGAGAGAGAGAGAGAGAGAGAGAGAGAGAGAGAGAGAGAGAGAGAGAGAGAGAGAGAGAGAGAGAGAGAGAGTAGTGGTAGTGAATGGAGGAAAAGAAACAGAGAGGAAAACATGAACAGAGATTTGGGGAGGGAGTAAAGGTAACAAAAAAAACCAGACAGTGAACACCCCTTGTGTAGAAACACAAACCGTGTAATAATTATAAGCTGAGGGGGTATCTGGACTAAAACGGATTATCTAGCCACCTAGTGCATTACTCATGCTTTAATTAAATACGCACTGATCTGGTCCCTCCAGGCCTAAATTCAGATGGAGTCAGAAGGGAGTACAATGGTCTGCTCTAAAGGCAGCAGCATGTAAAGTCCATTCAACTGCTCACATATTAGTATAGCTAGGGATGTGAAACATGGATAAAGTGCACGGATGGAAGGGTGTGCGTGTGTACTGTATAAATATGTACCTGCACTCAAGCTATATACTTAGTGCTGTAGTTTAGGAGTTAGATCAGGTTTTAGGTTAATAACAGGGATGTCGGTTCGATTCCCAGCTCCTTCTGTCCACACGCCAAAGTGTCCTTAAGCAAGACATGGATTCCCAAATTGAGAGCACCTTTCATGGAAACTCGCTGGCATTGCTGTGCGAGTGTGATTTACCATTGACTTACTTATAGTACATACCGCTGTATGTAGCCTATAAATTAATTATGTAGTTATTCTTTTGTTACTTCAGATTAGGGCTGCAAAAGAACGATTATTTTCATTGTTGATTAATGTGCCATTTATTTTCTCTGTAAAATTGATTATTGTTGGTCTATAAAATGTCATAAAATGGTGAAAAATGTCAATCCCAGTTTGTCAAAGACCAAGGGGAAATGTCGTGTTTTGTCAGACCAAAACGATGTTGTGTCTTTACCATGGGAGTCGGGAACATCATCAAGGTCCTCATCTTACCTTAACCTCCAGACATCCAGAGCCTCCTCGCGCAATGCAGGCCAAGTGTGAAGGACTATGAAGCCTCTCAAAATACCAAACCAAGACAATGAACGAATCGTACATGTCTTCATGTCTAATACAATTTTCCCACAACAATACCAATACTATCAGGAGCAGAATTTCATTAAAGTGGTTTACGATGAAAGAAAATAAAGCAACAGAAGAAGAGTAAAAACGACATACATTGAAATAAATGAAAATAATCTACCAATCTTTCCAAATTAATGGGCAGGCAGTATCAACACTTATAGACACAAACACATGATTAGTGCTCGTACTTGGACATTATTGTCTGATAATTCCCTGTTCATGCAGACAAGTGCATGTCCATCCATCGTCTACCGCTTATCCAGGGTCGGGTCGCGGGGGCAGCAGCTCCAGTAAGGAACCCCAAACTTCCCTTCTCCAGGCCACATCCGCCAGCTCCGACTGGGGGATCCCGAGGCGTTCCCAGGCCAGTGAGGAGATATAATCTCTCCACCGCGTCCTGGGTCTTCCCCGGGGTCTCCTCCCAGCTGGACGTGCCTGGAACACCTCCCTAGGGAGGCGCCCAGGTGGTATCCTTACTAGATGCCTGACAAGTGCATGTGTGTACAGTATACGTATATTGCAACTGCATGTTTAAAATTCCTCCACAAACCCTGGTGCAGCCAAACATTGTTCAAACCCACAGAGCTATTTTAAATTCTAGTCGGGGTCCTAAAGTTCCCAAATATACCACACGTGCCTAGCTGATTTTGGGGGAAAATATGCATAAAATGATGCATAAGACATCTTGAATAGTTCTATTTGAAGTGAGGATTAAGATGCTTTTAACAAATGTACAGAAGGAGAAACAGAGAGATTACATTAAGTGTTATGAGGTTAAACACAAACTCAAATCTGTTCAAGAAAATAATTAAATGGGGTCTTAAATACAGTGGTGAAAGAAGTACTTATATAGTTTACTCAAGTAAAAGTAGCAATGCCACTATGTAAAAATGCTCAGTTTACAAGTAAAGTATTTTAAGAAAAAGGGCAAAAGTATTATCAACCTTATTAGCAGTACTTAAAATATCAAAAGTAAAAGTATGTATTGGGCATAATGGGTCATTTCAGAGTGTTTTAATATCATTTGAATATTACAACACAAGATCATTTTAACTTCTGTCAAATAGTTTAATCTGTTGTTTTTTTTATCTGAAAAGCAGCTCCAGCTGTCAGTTAACTCTAATGAAGTGAAAATTACAATATGTATTTCTGATTAGATTAGAAGTAGAAAGTAACATGACATGGAAACACTTAAGTACTTTATTCTTTTCCACCACTGCTTAAATGTGGATATTTTCAAAATAAAAGACTTAAAGTAATAGGCACAAGCCAGCTGTGTCAGGTGTTATTACTGATGCCCTTGACCGTGCTGCTGTAGCTCAGGACACCCAGAGCTCTTCCTCCAGGAAACATCCGCAGAGAAGAAGGTCGAACTCAAACGAGCCGTAAACACTTCAGTGTCAGTAACATGTCAGAGGCCCCTGGTTGCCCAAAATGGCTGCCCTGGTACTTTAAAAAAAGAAAAGAAAATACAAACTAACTTTAAGGTCAAGGAGGTGGGGGGGGGGGGGGGGGCTGTTAACAGGGATCAACATGACATCCATGTGTGCGATTGTTGCCCAGCAACAGAGGAGCTGCTGTTGATAGTGAGGGGTTAAACGGATACAGTGCTTCATCAAGAAGGATTTCATGACATTGTAAATTAGATTTTAAAGCGCAAGACTCATAAGACAGAGTATTTGAAAAGGGAATATTTTATTGAATAATTAATTTGACCTTACAACTGAACAAAGGCATTTGTAGAAAACTACACCTAATGCTCTCCACATACAGTACTTCTGAGATTGCTGGTGTAATAGTCAATGCATAGAAACATTCATTGATCTATATTTACATACCTGGTTGTGTGCAAATGGATGTACCTCATGTCTTAGGTAATACTCAAACAAACAAAGTAATTATAATGTGCATTTAGGATAGTGAGAAGTATAAATGAAAAGGTACTAACACGATATAACATGTATACATTTAATAAAGGATGAACAGTTAGTTCATACGGAGCATTGTGAGGTCTATTTTATCATGAAAACACTTAATATTCCTGAGTGCAAAGACAACTCAGGAATATTAAGACAAGTTCAAAGTTCACCTGGGGGGAGGATGTGGAAAGGGAACTTTCCTTCCAAAATTCATGTGCAAGCTCGCCTTTCATTCAGACACATGCTCTTTCTTAATTCAACATAGTTATTTGGGAATGTCACCACAAAAGGCACAGTCATATGACTTTGGCATTAATGTCACAGCATTACCATAACGAGAAGTGCAGAACACCTAAATAGTGTTCATCATCACAAGTTAGTCATTTTGCCCTATTCTGCTGGGATCCGATACAATCTTTTAAGCAGGTTGCTACTTCTTGGGCTCCTCACACAGGTTACATCCAGGCTTCAGATCCGCCTGTCTCTCCATTTGAATGGTAACAGAGTGGAAGTTGTAGTTGGAGAAACAAGCCTGCGTCATTTCTCTCAGGACAGTCTGAGCATCCACCGTCTCGTCTGTGGAGAGGAAGACATAAGAAATGTCAGTAAACACATATTAGTCACCTCGTGTGTTCATACTGAATCATTTATTATTTTACATTTTTATCCTATTAGAGGTTTGTGTGAAATTGTCATAATTAGCCTTCATTCTTGAGCTATGACCAAAAAACGTGACCTTGAATGTTTTACCACCAAAATCTAAAATCAGTTCATCCTTAAGTCAAAGTGGACGTTTTGTAGACATTACCTCCAGGCGTTCCTAAAATATTGTGTGCACGAGAATGGGACCTACAACCTCGGGCCACAGCTATCAGTGGCGCAGAGGCATAAAGATGTGATTCATGCAAGTTGTGCTTTCATGTTGACTTTAAGTATTTTGGCTAATTTTAGCAAATTCTGCTTTGTATTTTAGCCTGAAGTTAGAAAATGCATATGAACGAAAGAAGAAGAAAAAAAACGTATAGTTTATACGACCTCTGGCTGTGTTTAGATTCCTTTATGACGGAAACAATTTATACAGTAAAATGCAGTTAAATCGTGCTGACGGCTCATATATTTGCATTTTAGCCTGACAGCTTCTTCTCACCTATGGCTACGTGTGCAGTCAGTACAGCCTGGTTCATGGTGAGGGCCCAGATGTGAAGGTTGTGGACCGCCGTCACTCCCTTCACTGCTACCAGACCATTCCGCACCTCTTCGTACTTCACCCCTCCTGGAGTGCCTGAGACGTAGAAGAAAAGGTAAAAAATGACAGAGAGCTGCAAACACTGTATGTTGCCATTGTTTTTAGGGCTGGGGAATAAGAGCCTCACCTTCCATCAGGACAACAAGAATATCCTTCAAGATGGTGAATGTGGTGCACAAGACAAATATGGAGAACAGGAAGGTGCAGATGGGGTCAGCGATCTTATATTCTGGCTGAAAGAAACAACACAGACAATTGTACATTTGCTCCTGGCCAAGATCATCAAAGGATAAAAGCAAAAGTATGCCTAAGTATTTTCTTTGAGTAATGGGGATAACACTAAAGGGACACAGGACGTTGACAATGAATAGAAGATTCCTTATGCAAGAGAAGCTCATCATTTTTGCCGTAATGGCTGCCCTGGGGTGGAGGGGGGAGGGGTCTTTGAGCATTCTGTAGACACACACCAGGCAAGAAAATACAGAAAATATGACACCATTTTTCCTGCACACATAACCTTGTGTTGTTAAAACATTTCTCAAGAGTGAGGATGTTTTGAGAAATTCAGAGCAGTGGAAGGTTGGAAGCTAAAAATAATGCAGGAATAAATAATGTACAGTTTGCACTGTATGCTGCAGCAGTCTCACACCAACAATAGCAGTCACCAAAAGAAGCTTCAGCAACTTGATGGATAAAGTTTTTTTACTTCTTTCGGTAAATGTTATGAGATTTCTTTCCTAAAATACATCACTATGATGTAATAACTGACTGTTATTAGTTAAGTGTGCAAAAAGCATATCATCAAAGAAAGAACTGGTTTCATTTAATCCAAGTATAATATTGAATCCCTAAATCGCAAACACTAATAATAACTAAAGGGAAGTTTTAAGAAGTTTCCACACACACACACACACACACACACACACACAAATCCCAAACTACATTTTAAACAACACGTGAAAACCATTTGGATTAATAATGTTGTATACTACTTGTTTATACTCTGATGATATAACACACCAAGTACCACAGTAAGTAATTGATTACTGAACAAAATTGTTTCTAAAACAAATCGCAGTTCTAAAAACAAATTCAACAGGAGGAAAGTCATAACTGTCTTGTAGTTTATTGACAAAAGACATTTTAAAATGCTTTTATGTATTTCCCACCCACTCTACACTCCTCCCTTCCTCTCGTGGGTTTAAGTTTCACTCTGCAAGACTTCCCACACTCTGAGCACACCTAGAGAGGCTCCTAACCTTGAAGTAGATGATGATGGCGCTGATGAGCACGCTGATGCTCTGCAGAAGATCTCCCACCACGTGGACAAAGGCCGCTCGCACGCTGGCATTGTTCTGCTGAGCCCTCCGTCCTAAAAGAAAGTATTTCAGTAAGATCCATGCTCTTAAAATAATTATACACTGGATTATAATCCATTACATATTTCATCATAATGTTATTAGAATGGCCTGTAATGCCCCCCACAGTGCCACTAAACTACAGAATAATGTGCTTGGGGGATTAAACAATTAATATTTAATTGTTTCATGGACAAAGCTAAATCATATTCAAGAGGCAAGTGACAAAATATTGACTTGTATACGAGGAAAATACCATTACCAGAAGTGTTTTGCGCCGCGTCAGCATGGTCACCATTCTGGTATGAGTGGTTTGAGATCTGATTGTGTCCGTTTCCTGTGTTGTGACTGTGACCGTGACCGTGCCCGTGCCCGTGCCCGTGCCCGTGCCCGTGCGAGCTGAGACCCCCATGACTGTGCCCGTGGCCAGACTGGTGAAGCACCAGGGCCATGCTTTTGAGAGTAAGAACAATTAAGTATGATTATCATTTCTGAGACACAACTACACAGACTTCTTCAAGAGTCCATGAAAGTAGATTTAGTATTGCGCTCTACGCACGGAAAAAAGCAGTACGATTGAAAACTTTGGGTCTATTTTACTCACACAATATTAGCAAACACAGCACAACCGGAGGTAATGAGCATGATAGTGCCCTCGATGGTGAAGTCATTGTTGATGAGGCGCTCCACAGCCAGGTAAACCAACACTCCTGTTACCAGCCAGATAGTGAAAACTGACAGCAGAGCACCCAGAATCTCTGCAGAAGGGACGAGGAGGAGAAATCAACATGGACTGACTGGAAGCAGCTCCAGATAACACAAAGAAGAACCTCTTAAAATAAAAAACTTTTTTGGAATACTGAGTGTGGCTGTTAGAAACGCAATTACAAAAGAAATGACTCAAAGCATCTATGGAGGACTGATATGATATCACCTTCTCCATGACGCTTCAAATATCAATTTGCTTATTTTTTATTGGATCTCAGATGAAAAAACCCATGTTTCACTTTTGTGTTTTATAATTACATTAAACGTCTGAAACGATGGATCATTCTGTAAAAGTCTATTAAAATATGACTGTGTAAACTGCAATGTAATTCCAAAAAAAGAAGAAGAAGAAGAAGAAGAAGAAGAAGAAGAAGAAGAAGAAGAAGAAGAAGAAGAAGAAGAAGAAGAAGAAGAAGAAGAAGAAGAAGAAGAAGAAGAAGAAGGCCTGCAATTAACAGTTTAGTGACACACCACGGTTAAGTATAGATGTATTAATCTAACATTTTACAGATGTTCTGGTAAAATCTTGACTAATTAGGAGAACAATTTAATTACCTCTGAATGTCTCAAGTCTTCTCTAGTTTTAGATTAAATAAACTGTCAACAAAAATGTTCTGCTGCCACGTTACTATGTACCAACACAATTAAACCCTTGTGTGATTCTGCTCCCACATGACAGTCTGTAGTTTTACTGTTGTGTGGCTTGCAAATTAATTATGACAAAGAAATATGTCACTGAAAGACCCTGTTACTTTACAAGTATTATGGTGCCAATGACAACCCACTCTTTTAGCCTGAAAAGTTTAAAGAAAATCCTGCATCCGTATAGATCAACGTCAGTACTGTACCTGCACGATGCCAGCCAAAGCTGAGCTTGTGTGTGGCGGGTCTGGAGGAGAGCCAGAGGGACAACAGGCTGATGAGGAAGCTGATTAAGTCTGCAAGCAGGTGGGCAGCGTCTGTCATCACTGCAAGACTGCCCGCATAATACCCACCTGCGGAAAGAGAGGCAATAAATTAATCATACTGCTGAAATGCTAGATTCATACTTGTGTGGGAATTACAACAACAAAATACAAAGAAACAAACAAAGAGAGACAAGAAAGAAGTTTAAAAGTAAGGATATTGGACAATAACTTGGCGCTATATGGAAAAGTTAAGAGATCACCAAAGTCATTAAGATTCACCATCAGCTGTGAACGTTTTGGGCAACAACAAAAAAAGAAGCACATCTTATGAGAACGTCATAAGGTCATTAATCACCAGATGTAGTCTGAAAAAGCATCACATTAAAGCTGGTTATAGAAATATGATAAAGAAAGAAGAAGAATCAGGGTTTAAAGATTAAAGTGAGAGACAACAGAAAGACTCACCAAGGATTTCACCAATCATGAAAACCAGGCAGACGGAAGTGACCACATACAACCTCCTCCTGGCGACTTTCTTTTCTCGTTCACGGTCCTCCTGTGCACGGCTGTTGTCATGGCAATGCTTGATGCCACCGGCGCCTTCTATCTGTAACGCCTCCTGGTTTGGCCCGCTGGACGTAAAGTTCAGAATAAATGCAGTGAAGTGAAAGAAGATAACAGCATGTAGTTGAACAATATTTGTGTTTTGTTTAGGGTGCAACTAATTATTATCATCTTCAATAAACCTGTCGCTTATTATTTTACTTCCTTGATTAACTGTTTAGCCTTTAAATAGGTGGAAAGTATAGCTGCAGGTCAAGGGAATTGTATCTATTTTTAAAATAAATAAATTGCTGGATATTTAAAAACATAAAATAAATAAACTGAAAAGCAGCAGCACTTTAAAAAAATAAAAATAAATTGTGATTCCACACAAATCACACATTTAGGGAAAACTTAATTAAATAAGGGGAGAAACTGCAACAAAAAAACAAACATTTTAAAGTGCGCTTTGTTTTATCCTCGGATAGAAATAAACTAGAAATGAGTGTATTTAGTTGTTTAAACGTTAAACAACATACACATAAGTGACAATTTAAATGCTTTAAAAAACAGTCAGCCAAAATGGAAATGCTCAGCTGCCAAATAAATGTATTATTTCACAACCAAAAACAAGAACCAGCTTCATGATCAACTGCCAGATAAATGTATTATTCACAACCAAAAACAAGAACCAGCTTCATGATCAACTGCCAGATAAATGTATTATTCACAACCAAAAACAAGAAGGAAATAGCAATAAAATGTGCACAAACTAAAAAGCAGATAAAAACAGAAGAAGATCCGGAGCTTTACAGCTCGAAGTGTTGCACCACATACAGCTTATACAGAGAAATAAATAGGTGAAACTTGTAACTAATGAAATATTTGGGCACAGTGCCAGACTCTGTGCACACCTCCCTGGATGACAGGAGTAAAACTGCACGTTTGCGCACTGCTTCTCAGACCAGCAGACTCCAGACCAGTCCCGTGTGGAAACAAACAAGGGAACGGGAGCAAAGAGAGGTCCCACTGCCATTACTGAGGAAACTAAGTTATATTTTTTGACAATAGATAGGCTACTTTGTGAGTCACAAAAAAATTCACAGAACAATTTCCGATAAAACATGTAGCCAATAAGAAATAAGTTCTTCATAAAATATGGTAAACAGACAATTACATGTTCTTAAATTCCAATTTGTGCACATACAGCGCAAATGAAAGAATAAGAGTTTACCTTCCCAGAGTGTATGAGCTCCTCACGTCTGACACCAGGACTAGTTTTTCTGGATCCTTCCTTTTGAACATGACTGACTTCTTGGAGTATATCAGATGTACTTCTAAAAAGGAAAATATAGTTTTAGTTATCCACATTTAGTTTCTATTTCTTGTTGGTTGTGAGCTTCTTCAGGCTTTGTTGTCTCCTCTTAACAGCCGATGAACATCCTCTGAATTCAGCCAGAGTTCAAACAGTTGCATAGGAGATGTAGCCTTGTGACCACCACTGTTGGCACCGTGTGCAAATGCATGGCCGCTTGCAATGCTTTGAGAAGAAGGTGATGGTCTGCGGGGATTCAAAGTAGAGATGTTATAGTTTAAGTTTAAAAGACACCAAATCTCTAAGCTAAAGATTTAGCGAAGGGAGCACCCGACAAGCCCATAAACAATGTATCAACATCATGCTCTCTTGAATGTAGCCCTAAAGGTTAACGATAAATTCACCTTTGAGTAATCAGTTGTTCGCTCATCAGACTCAAGAGGAGGCACTTGGTTGTCCAGTCAGCCAAAGAAAACTAACGGCCCCGCCCACCTCCTTTGACCAGCCGGCACTCTGTGATTATACAATCAAACTAAGTGCCGTGCGCTCTTCTAACTTTTCTGATTCCAGCCTCCTCGTCTCAGTTTCAAAAACTATCTTTACTTTTAAATATACTTTTTAATCGAAAAGTTTGTCTAAAGCTGTGAAACACCTGCTCCCAGATCTCTAATAATGAATTCATATTTCTTTGTACTTTTAAAACATGTGTTACTGTCATTTCCTTCTATTTTAGCCCATATTTATGAATTATGAATTATGAATTTGGGATGTAAGTTTTGATCACGTGGAGTAGAAACAGCATCTTATTTGGACTCCTTTAATTGTCAAGTCCCTTTTTGAAGAGAATAAGTACATTTTGTATTTCATACTTGCATCTGAAATAACTATATGTGGTTTTGAAAGCACATGCTGAGATGAGAAATCCGCTACAAAGAATGCATGGTCCTTATATACTCCATACTTATATACCAGCAGTTGTTAATGTTTGCTTTCAAAATGTACCACAAGGTGGCGACAATGAACCATATATATATATATATATATATATATATATATATATATATATATATATATATATATATATAAAAGGTTTGGTCACTACCATCCAGTGGTGGAGAGTAACTAAGTACATTTACTCAAGTATTGTACTAAAGTACAATTTTGAGGTACTTTACTTGGGTATTTCCATTTTATGCTACATTATACTTACAAGCAGGATACATACATGCATACATTATACATTTCAGAGGCAAATATTGTTCTTTTTACTCCATTGAATTTATTTGTTAGCTTTAGTTACTTGTTACTTTGCAGATTCAGATTGATATTACAAAATGTAATGAACAAATACATGTTGATGATGGGGGAAAAAGGCTATAAATTAGTTATATAAATGAAAATGTGTCCCATTGTTACCAGCTGCAACATTAAAGTAATGTGACACTACGTTTAGCCATCAATACTTATAATATCATATACATTATTCGGAAGGCCATTCTACATGAGTACTTTTACTTTTGGTATATTTTGATGCCAATACTTTCAGGCCACCCTCCAAAGCCACTCCCCATACATTATCGTTATGAACATATACATATCATAATGAACGTAAACAAGGAACATATCTTTTTTTATTATTTACAGCAGTCGCGCTCACAACTTGTGCTAGCTTCAGAAGTTAATAGGTAACACCCACACTAGCTTTAAGTGAGATTTTGATGCAAGACTTACTTGGAGAGATTTTCTACACAGCGGTCTTTGTACTTTTTAAAGATATACTTGTGATACCTCAGATGGATGAGGAATATTTTGTTTTCCTTCCCAAAACACACAGTTTAGGATTTTATACATTTTCATTTAATAATAAATAACAACCATTGTGCCCCTGAGCAAGGCACTTAACCCTGAGTTGCTTCAGGGAGACTGTCTGCTAAATGACCTGTAATGTAACAACTGTATAAATAAATAGAGAGTGAAGGAAGCTGCTAAAAGTGTGATGTCATTTTCATTTGTTCACATCCCCTCATTCACAAAGCCACTGGTGACGTTACAGCTCGTACAACTTACATCAGTGCTCTTCAGTGTCTTTGAATGCCGCATTACGAACATGAGACAATCACACAATAAGCCTTGAAGGCAGACTCTTTTTTCTTTTGAGAGTCATGACGATTGGTCTAAAAATAGCTTTCAATGTGTCAATACGGCTATTTTAGTTGATACCTACTGTGGACGCCAAAAATGTAGGCCTGTGTTTGGTTTGCCAAGTCGTGTGTGTGTGTGTGTGTGTGTGTGTGTGTGTGTGTGTGTGTGTGTGTGTGTGTGTGTGTGTGTGTGTGTGTGTGTGTGAATAGATGGAGCAGTGGGGTTGCTAGGGGCTGCAGAGTGAGGGTAAAATGGCACGAGAAGGGTTAGTTACACATGGCTGTTCACACTGTTCTTAAGATCCTGACCCTGCTACGGGCCACTCAGATCATGAGAGCCATACTTACAATAAAGCCCTGTGTGTGTGTGTGTGTGTGTGTGTGTGTGTGTGTGTGTGTGTGTGTGTGTGTGTGTGTGTGTGTGTGTGTGTGTGTGTGTGTGTGTGTGTGTGTGTGTGCGTACATGCAGTTCTGTCCTCTCTCCATCCTCTATTAACAGATAAAAACAACAGACCAGAACCACTGCAAGTAAGTTTTCTAAAGACACAGCGCTCTTGTGGCCATGACAACCTCCGCCCACCTCCTCTCCATCCTAATGATCATCGTGTGTGTTTGTGCATCTGATAAAAGCCCCATACAAAAAACACACCCCGGTGGTAAACAACTCCAGGTTAGGCATCCGGACAATGCACTGACGTCAGACCTGCTCGGTCAACATTCAAACTCCACACTGTTGTCTCTCAGTGGCAGCAAGAAAGAAGAGAGAGCAGAGAGAGGGGGTGAGACAGGAGTGTGGATGAAAGAGAGAAAGAGAGTGAGTGAGTTCCTCATAAGTCGTCAGAACTGCGAGGGATCTCATAACAGAGGAGACAGAGAGATCAGACAAGGCTGCACTGCATCTGAGAACATACAAGACACAGCAGAGGGTGAAGAAACCCAGTTAGACAAATTGAGGATATCAATAACCTAACATGATGGAAGTCGTCCTAACCAGACTGCGGGACTTCTCCTGCAAGACCTCCACCTTTGATGATTGCAAACCTGCAGGACGGAGTGCATGCAGGGATCCTCGGAGCAGGACTGGGTGCACAGGTGGACAGGAAGGCAGAAAACTGGACATAGAGAGCGCACTGGCCTGGCTGCGAAGTGAACTGGTAAGACTACATCAAGTCCATATCACTTTGTTTTTCAGTAGCAGTTACATTTACTCAAGTATACTTAAGGACAATTTGAGGTGTATCTAAGGTACAAGTACTTTTACTTTTGATTCTTTAAAGTGAGACTATGCAACTTTTGAAAGATGAAATAACTAGTTATTTCTTTTACAAATAAAAAGTTGAATTTATGAGCATTTAACGTACATTCGCTCAGTTAAATAAAAACAGGGATTTTGCTGCTACAGCCTCACTTGGCCTGGTTTGACCAGTGATTTATGTTGGCTAATTTTAGGTAATGTTCGCTAACTTTAGCTCGATATTGCTGTGATGTAACAAACATTAGCGAGTCATTTTTTCTCTACTTGTGCTATTGTTATGTTATTTATTTATAAATTTTCATTATCTCATAGTAGTCAGGTAGACACAGTGACAACAAAAGATCAAGACGTCAGGTCAGGGTGAACGGATGGGTCACGCAAACACAGGACTAACACACAGGAAACCGGAGCTTGTGTCCAGTGTGAAACCAAAAGCCGACACGTTGAATTATTTTAAGCTACGTTGCTACGTTAGTACATAACCACCTCACGCACTACGCCACATACGTAAGGGCATAACAAACATACTTATTTTAACCCAAATCACGATGTTTTCCTAAACCAAGTAGCTTTGTTGCCTAAACATAACCAAGTAGTTCCGTTTCACAACGTTAAATAGAGCGGTCATATTAGTCGTCTTGAGAGTCATTGGCTATTCTGTCATTTAGCTATGAGGACGTGTTGCAAAAGTTACATAGTCACACTTTAAAGTACTTTTGCTGATAATTTGTTGAATTGAATCTTTCAGCCAAAGGGAAATGACCTCCTGGATCATCCTGAATATTTTTTGTGTGGGACGTTATTGCCTTTTTGTTCCTGAGATGCATGTAGGTCATGTTGTTACAATGTCAACCTCTTTTAAACCATGGTCAAAGAGACTGTGTGTGTGTGTGTGTGTGTGTGTGTGTGTGTGTGTGTGTGTGTGTGTGTGTGTGTGTGTGTGTGTGTGTGTGTTTGCACCTCTGTGAGTAACAGTGTAAGGCTTATTGTCACAGCCTAATACATCACTTGGCATTTAGTGCATTCACCCAGACAGCTCGTCATGGTAACAGAGTGTCCTGAGCACAGAGGAGAAACCACATGTCCGAGTCGGACAAAACATCCAGCAGAAGCAGAGTCCTCCTGCTCGGTTTAATACGATCCTGCTGTGTAACAGCAATGAATGACAAAACCTGAATTTTACTCTTCTTAAAGGACAAGTAGAATTGCTGTACTTTAAACACAGATCTTATTCCCCGTCAGTTATTAAGACAATTTGCAGATCCACAGTCCAATCATTTAGACCATGAACTTCTACAATGGTCCATTTACTAGCGGTTCTCAAGCTTTTGAATTATATCACATGATCTTCATCAGTAGACGGCGTTTGCCCAGTTGTCATAGAAATGTGATGTTCAGATTTACAGTTTTTCTGAGGAGCCTTTGTCCATGTTGGCTTAAAGGCTGAGTTTCAAAGTTCATTCCTGACCTTGGAAACAGCAGCTGATGGAGGTTTCTCCTAATAAAAATGAGGCCACAAACCCACATTTTATTAATAATTTTGCATATTCATACTGTAGGACAAAAGATTTGTGCAAAGAAAGAAAGACATTGTTGAATTTTTTTTGCTTCATTTAACTGTGGGGGAATCACATCTTAAAAGCATCTCTATTGTGAGATGTAGAGATATCTTGATAATCCAGAAACTGAAGTTAAAGTGAGACTATTCTGTCTATATTTTTTATTTTTCAAAGACACCAATTAACCAACCATTACCCCTTATACCAGGGGTCACCAACCTTTTTGATACTGAGAGCTACTTCAAGGGTACTGAATAATACGAAGGGCTACTTGTTTGATACAAACTTCCTGAATAACATAGTTGCACGGTTCACCTTTAATGATAATATTACCATTAATAACAATAATCATAACACATTTTCATATATGTGAAGAGACTGTCTGATCACGTTAATGTTATTTATTCCTCATTTATTTATGTTCTCAATCTATTTTAACATTTGAAAGTCAGAGTTATCACATCTCTGATATTTTTGTAAATATCTTTATTGACAGTTTTATATGAATGAGAACATTTGTAGCATTTTGTTCAAAATTACACCGGTTATATTTTAGTACAAAGTATCACTTCTGTAAAAGCATTTAGGAAATCATTAACTGTCACATCTTCAAATCATATCCTGTTTGTACAAACACTAACTTTGTAACGTTGAAGAGAGTGGAGATGACATCGGAACCTTTCTTCTCGTATTTGAACAGTGTTTTCAATAACATCATTGCACCTTTCAAGACCTCTCCGTCCGAAAAGGCTTTCTTGTACATTATTTATTTTTTTAAAGTGCAGCTCTAAATGAAGCTTCCGATGCTTTGTGTGACTTGTTCACCGGCCTCGTGTAAAGAGATGCTGCTGCCCGAAGCTGCCTTTAACTCTCAGCTCCCGCAGTGCTGCAGGTATTTAGTTAGTTAGTTAGCATGGTAGTTAGCATGGTAGCTTCTGTGACACGTACCGAAGTGTATGTGTCACAATACAATACAATGTGCCGCTTTGCCGTCGCCCCGTAAATGAGACATACACGCTTTTCTTTCTCTTAATCAATCAATCAATAAATAAAAATTGTAAACGGAGCGCCATGGTGACTAGTGCTATTTTTAGAACATACACTGCTCCCTGCGGGCGACCAAGTGCCCGTGGGCACTGCGTTGGCTACCCCTGCCTTATACTGACCAATAGTTGACATGCTAAGGTTTTTTTACTTCTCTGTCTGATGTTACATAAATGTTAG
This sequence comes from Cottoperca gobio, assembly GCF_900634415.1. Lineage (NCBI taxonomy): Eukaryota > Metazoa > Chordata > Actinopteri > Perciformes > Bovichtidae > Cottoperca > Cottoperca gobio. The sequence goes on along the minus strand of NC_041365.1, from coordinate 11,630,850 downwards.
ATATGAACTTTATCAATCACCGCTAATCAAATCCCAAGGTTCTGTGTTCATATTTTCCTATAGAGTAAGACAGTTTTGTAAACCACATGATTTTGGTCAGGAAAGTTTGCAGTGGAAGAAAAAGGACACACACACACACACACACACACACACACACACACACACACCACACACACACACACACACACACACACACACACACACACACACACACACACACACACAAACACAGTGTCCAGCACATTAATTAAAAAGGGCTGGTAAAAAAAAAGTTCAGGTTTCTTCTCTCATTTCTTCAAGTGTCGACAAAGGCGGTAAAACTGGTATCTTTCAGCCGGAGCCCAGGCTCAGCCCGGTGCAGTAATTAACAGAGAAAAGAAATGCAGATCGGCCCAGATGGTTTTTTGTTTGGGACATTCCTAACTCCTGAGGACAAACTTGGACTTCGAATTCTGAATATCTTATTTTACAATGCTGGCAATTAGGGAAGAAAGAGAACGGCAGTAAGAAGCATTTGCATTTGAAAGAAAGCAACGCTCGAAAGAAATGGCTGTGGTGTCACACTGAGCATGAACCCGCTCAGCTTGAAACTCTGTGAAGTTCAGTTTCAGTTTCTTTCATTTCGGCCTGTTTGTCTGTTTTCCTCAATAGATCTATAATCTATAAAAGTAGAAACTAAACACATTTTTTTAAATATGTGTAGATGGAGATGCGTTCCCAGGACCAAGCTCTGATTCGGCAGCTGATGGAGCTTCACTCTGGAATCCAGGAGTTCAAGCAGGAGTTGTCTGAAGAGGAGCAAGAGGAAGAAACAGACGTGGAGGAAGCTGAGGAGGAAGAGGAAGGCAGCTACTGGGACTCTGAGAGTGAACGAGGAAGCGGCAGTCTATACTCTGGCACAGGGGAGGTGGGCGTTTCCATTTCTTGCCTAAAGACGCCTCCACCGCTTTACTCAAGGGTTTTATCGAAGAGGGCGTTCAGCAGGAGAAGCTCTGTGCCTTGAAAATGAAACCGTTAGAAGAAATTCAACTTCCTCATATCATCTTAGACAGTCAACAAAGACAAGGTGGAGCAAGATAAATACATTTGCAATTTCCCACCATAAATTCACTTTCCTCTCCGTATTTTGTTTTTCTAGAGGGAAGCCAGTAAATGTAAATGTTCTTACTGTTCTTTTAAACCCTCACACAAAATATGTCACTCCAATGGCTTCTTTAGCTTACAATTTATCATTTGTTGATTCTATTTTATGTAAAATATGATATTGTATATTAAAACAGGACAATTTCTGACAGACTGCAGTGAATTTAAAAGAATGTTAGACATTTTTTGACATCCACTTATTCGCTTTCTTTGCCAAGAGTTAGCTGCATCCAGCATTTGGCTAGCTTTGCTTAACATAAAGACTGGAAACAGAAGGTACAGCTAGCTTGACTCTGTTCGAATGTTGACTTCAGTTTTTGTACAGACTAAACAAATGAGATTACAATGTGTCAATTGTTGAGTTTTAGAAGTGCTGGAAGGTGTATTTTGTTGACTGGGACAGTCAGGCTAGCTGTTTCCCCTCGTTTTGCAGTCTTTATGCTAAGCTTAGTCAAGATAGGTCAAGATAGTGAAAAGGCCAAAATGTCAAACTATTCCTTTAAGTTATTATTGAAATTGTACGACAGAGGATATTACAAGTCTTGTTTTAAATATTGACCTAAAGGCAATCATTGATGTCTTTGTGTAGAATTGTGTGTGTGTCAGAAAGCAAGAGAGTGTTTTCTTTTATGTGTAGATAAATATAAATGTTAACAGCAGATGTGACAGAGATCAGAGCAGATCTTTCCAAAACACTGTACAAATGTTGGGTTTTGAATTTCTAGATTTATATATGTCTAGATAGATTTTTATGTATGTGTATGTGCTGGAAGCTCAGTGACCTTTATTGGCTGTAACTGCATTCAGAATGGATTCACTGCAGCAGCAGGACAGCGTGGAGTTCATTGCATCTTTATTGTGTATAGTAACCTAGAGCGAACCCACATGTAAATCCTTGTATAAAAAGATAACAGTGTTCAAATGGTTTGTGTATAGAAAGTATTTGTGAATTGAATGAACTAAAATTGTTTGGGAGTGAGAAATGGATTAAAAACCTACCTGAACTTCAAACATGTTCTGTCCTACAGTTTAGTATGCCAGCACAATAAAGATATGAAATCACACATTTTATTTATGTTCAATCACAAAACACGTCAACATAAAATTGTGACAAAGGTGATTTTCATCTTTACATTCATAATGCCTTGTTTTATGACCTAGCAAAACATTTACAAACAGGTTTCTTTAGTACAACTCTGCATAAGTGCAAAGTATCTATAAAAAACCGATGCCAGCATTACACAAAAGTAAGCTCATTTGTCTTTCCTCTACCGGTCAATTTTTTACTAAGACACATTTTATTACAATGAGCCACTATCACAAGCAAATGCATTCAATCTGTTCTGTTCAGTTATATCAGGACCATGGGTTCCAAGGAGGCAATGTTTCCACCTTTAGCCCCTCTTAAGTCTTCCCCCAGAGAAAGGACTCTCTACTGGGGCCGGCTACTGCTGATCATCCCCCTCTACTTCCATGCCTCCGAAACTCTCCCTCCTTAGTCTTTGGATCTCTGTGTTGAGCCCCAGTAGTGTCTGAGCCAGCTGGAGGTCCTGTGAGCGCATCTCCAGCTGCATGACAACAATGAAAAAACTGAATCATCATGTTTGAAGCTGTAATGTATACACTTGGATGCAGAGACACCAACACACTTCTTTTTTCTTCCTAATGTTCTCTTCATTCATGAACCTACATCGACAACAGATAATACAGACACATTTCTGGACATGACAATGATTGCAAACTACATACGAAAAAGCAAAAAATGTCAACCTACCAGTTCAGACCTCAGCCAGGTTATCGCTCCATCTATCTGTGCCCTTCGCAGCTCTTCGTTGGCTTGGTAACTCCTGCCGATACTGACCGGTCTGACAGCGGAGCCAGAGTCTTGAGGCTTTTCTCTGGACTCTCCTGTCGCCCTGAAGGCATGAATCAGTTTGTTTTTGATGTTCTCCAGAACCATAGTGGACAAAGTATCCTCGCTGTGACTGTCTCGGTCCATGCTGGGAGGGTACAGAATAAGTGGGTGCCCTCACACGTGTTGCCTCCCAGCACTTTCTTTGACAGGCACTTTCAAAACTCTGGGAATCTTCTCTGTTTCCGTTTCTTTTCTCTTCTTTGCACTCCACCTCTCCTTACTGGTCTTCCTCCTCTCCCTGTGTGAGCAGGTCTCCGCAGCACAAGTCTGTGTGCTTCTGTTCAGCAGCTGCAATCATCCCTTTTGCCTGCCTGGTGTTGAACTGGCTTGTTTTGTCATTGTTACTATGGAGAAACTGCCCTCCGCCTGCATGCCCCATCTCCTCCTCCTCCTCCTCCTCCTCCTCCTCCTCCTTTCGGCAACCCTAATAAGAATGGTAGAAGATCTCGGACAAAGACTATTGTTGCTTCCAAAAAGAACTGAAAAGACCCCCCCCCAACCACCACCACACCCTCCCCCTCTTTCCCCCCTTCTCTCTTTTTTCTCAGTCAATCCCGCCCTCATACAAATCTACTGTGAGAAATGTGTTGCTAGTGAGCTTTCATTTGGAAAGTGTCCATGTGTAAACCTGTGTGTGTGTGTGTGTGTGTGTGTGTGTGTGTGTGTGTGTGTGTGTGTGTGTGTGTGTGTGTGTGTGTGTGTGTGTGTACACACAAAATCCATCAAACCCCAGTGGACTGTTTCAGTGCGTCTCCCTAAATAAGACCTGCTTGTCAGATTAGGAGACAGACAGGTTGGACGAGGAAGGAGACACAGCCTCAGTGTTAGCTGATTCAGAGTCACAAAGGCCATCCTACGGTGAAATATAACCAGGCTCTTTGTGCCCAAGTTAAGTCCATTCCCTGTGGGGTTAGTGGGATGGTTTTTGGCTTCTGTAAGCAGTTTTTTCCCCCCGACTTCTGCACAGAGATGACACCGGGGTCTGGTGTATTTCCCTGTCTGACTTATGGGCCTGACTGTGAAGGGTAAGAGGGCATATTAGGAGGGGACATCACTCTCAGTCAATTTTTCCCATGGTAATTCTTTAATTTGAGGAAATGTTTTGCGCTTTTAAAGTACTATGTCATAGGAAACAAAGAGAAGTCCTGTGTGTGTTAGTAAGGGAGAGTTGAGACCTTGTGATGTCCAACACTTTCCATTACAAAACTCTCAATCCACACATTGACTATTAAATAAATGGCTTTGATTTGGAATTCTGTCAGAGTGTAATCTGTAAAGACGGTTGGATGAGCGCGTCGGAGGTAGAGACAGAGTAGTGCACTTGTCAGAGCTCATAAGATGTGAGCTATGACTCCATTTCTGCAGAGGTCTGTGGAGCGTGAGAAGAGGTTGGAGGGATTTGGGCCGTTAGTCTTGAGGGTCAAGGAGGCAGAGCAACGCGTTACAACGATGACAGGGACAAGTGGTGGAATGTAACTAAGTACACTTACATGAGTAATTTCATTTTATGCTTAATAACTTACTTCTACTGCACTACATCTCAGAGGGAAATATTGTACACTTTACTTTTACTTTTACAGCTTTAGTTACTTTTCAGATTATACATCTTTAATACCCTTCTTGTCCAGCGACAAAGAGAAAAACTGGGCTGTTTTTTCTGAGATCATGAAAAGTTGACTTTGTAAAGGTACATGGTACTCACAGGACAGCTAAGCTACAAACATTTGATGATCTTATAGAGTATGATGTATTGCTGTAGATAAAACTAGTATACAAACAGTATATAAATGAGTTAAAATTAGCACAACCTTAAACATCTACACCAAATACTTTTACTTTTGTTATTTTAAGTAAATAATATTGATAATACTTTGATATTTTTACTTAAAAGTCTAGTGTGTGTGATTCTCAGCTGAAAACTAAGAGTTGTTGTGTTTTCGTTAGCTTAGAATTAGCCTTTATATCTAGGGAGCGGGTCCTCTTCAACATGTTGCACCGCCATGTTTCTATAGATAGTGTGCAAACACGTGACAAAGCTGTGTGACGTATGATTGGAAAACAAATCAACAAAGCGAACAACAACAATACAACTCCGACTTCTTCAAAGTATTTTGACTCTGGAGTCCTCTGCAAAGGCAAGATTCAGAGAAAAAGTCCAAAAACAAAAACATGCACAGAAGAAAAGAGCAAATGGCTGCTATCATAAAGCTTTGCCGCTTCTCCTAGTGACGAGAAGTAAGGTCTTACAGTGTTCGGGTATTTTATAAGCACAAATGTTTAACGTAAACATTGAAAACATAGCTAACACATGGTTGAATTGTGCTTTTTCTTCTGTTAAATCCTCACGAGTTATGTTGCTAAACCAGCTTACGGCGTTCGGTAGACAGCAATTCATCCCTCTTTTGTTGATCGTTGTTTTTGATGATTTTAGGAAATCTAAAGAACCGTTTCTCTGGGTCACGAGTAGCGTTATGACCACATTTATACACTGCGCACACGATTGCCATTTTCTTTCAATCTTAGACGTTTAAATACAAAGAAAATGACGAAGCGTTGCAGCAACTCACACGTGAACTAGCGCTGTCTTGGTTGTGTATTCCAACCAACATGGCTGACTTACGGGTTGGGAAATAAGCGTGACGTTGAGTATTTTCACAGTGTGGTATTAGTACTTTTACTTAAATAAAGGCTCTGAATACTTTTTCCACCACTGACAGGGAAAAAAAAGGTTGCCAAATACACAGACTGAGCCTCAGGTGCTGTGTTATGTCAAAGTTAAAGATAAGTTTTAAGTATTTTAGATTTTGTCTAGTCAAGTCATGAGATGTATCAGATTTATTCATCAAGTCTTCCTCAAGTCCAAGTCATGTGACTCAAGTCAAAATAAACTAGGATTACATTGTTCTGAGTATACCCTGAAGGGCCTCCATACCAATGTTTAAAGGCTTGGAGCAGAGCTTATGTATACAGATATTTATAACAAGGATACATATCTTTATTTCCATGTGAGGAAGTTGGATTCTAGGGATATTAGATAAAAAATAATAATTGTAGTAATGGACTGGAAGGATTCAGGTGGGGAAGCATTATTGTCTTGGAAAGAAATAATTTTAATGAACAATGAAGTCACTACCTTATATAACGATTCGTATATGTTTTTATTAACCACAGTCATATATCACTTGTTACCTGAATGATGTGTTACCTTTCAGACAACTTTGCTGCCTCCTGGTGGTATTTTCAGCTACTTGCAGAATGTCACAAGAATAGTCAATGATTTTACATTTAAGCAATTTGTACTGCCATTTATCCAAATTAATTATTTTATTTAATAGCATAAACTAGTTCACTGGGGAGACTAACTGAAATATCAAGTTATGACATTAACTGTTCCCCCCACCCTTTAAATGCACCATTGGGCAGTCGCGAGGCAGACAGAAGAAACTTGAGAGGAAACCATAAGCAAAGGTCGGTGCATTTTGAACTGTCTTAGAAGAAAATAGGACATGCAGGGAAAGCCATTTGTGTCTCCTCTACTCTTTCAGAGTGGAGCTAAAGTACACCCTCAAATGTGTGTCTGTGGCCTGGAAACTCTGTAGAGAGCACAGGGTCAGGTTTAGTTTAAATCTGGAAGGTTTATAAGAGGTTTAGGCTCAGCTTTAAACTGTTTGCTTCAGCTGAGCTGGTTCTGTGTCACATGTTCAAACTATTGTTATCCATGCTGTGCTCCAGGCTTGATAAAGCAGCTTTAGGAGACGAGTTGTTCATAATATTTGCAAGTTAAGCAAGATTAAGTAAAAGATGAAACAACAATAAGAAAACCTTCATGGCAGGGACATGACATGACATTTTTCTACTTTAATAATTATTAAATATATAAATAATTAATCATTTGTATAATTAAGTAGGATCTGGCATTTAACACTGTACCTTTGGCTAAGGTAATGATCTGAATACCAGTGGTGGAAGTAACTAAGAATTTACTTAAGAACTTTGAGGGTACTTGTACTTCACTTGAGTATTTTCATTTTCTTCTACTTAATACTTCTACTACACTGCAGAGTTCAATTCTGTACTTTATACTTCACTACATTTACTTAAGAGCGAAAGCCAATAGTTACTTTTTAAAGAAAAAAATATGATACATCAAGGCCATGCATACCCATGCAGGTGTTTTATAGCTGATTACACCTACTCATGTTGGAGTTGTTCAAAGCTACTTACGCTGGGATCATGTCATCATGTACTGATAGTTGTAATTTGTCTGATAACAAAATTAAGAAGAGAGCTCCGGGCGTACATAACATCCAAAAATATGCATTACTCTGAAATGGGCCATTCTTCATAATGAGAACTTTTGGTACTTTAGGAAGGCTATATTTGAATGTGAATACCTTTGTACAGGAGTTTTTGAATACAGGAGTTTTACTCGTAACAGAGTTACTTCCTCCACCACTACACAGGTATGCAGAGTTGAACAGTTTAGCATCCCTCTCCAACATCAGCACCACTCTGCATCCTGCTGTGGTTTTTAAACCTTCCAGGGGGGCGCGCCATCTTGTTGTCGGAGGAGGGGTGGAAAAACCAGCTGCACCCGGGTGCATCTCCACCACCACGGCCGGCATAACAAGAAAAGCACAATACGGCTAACCGGTGAGGCATTTATGTTAAGGTTTGATGTGCTTTCATGTGTGTCGGTGTCCACACAGACACGTTGTCTCCACGGAGCTCAGGTTTTTGAATGACAGCGGCTAACGGCTAGCTTGTCAGCACCATCACCTGTTGTTTTCGCAGGGGGGAGCGCGAGCGGTTAATGCGGTTTAATGTAACTGTTTACGGTAACGTGTAACGGTGTCTAACGGTCGTCTCCTTTGTCATTAACGGTTAAAAAGGGCTGCCTGTTTCCCCCCAATTGCTGGACGCTTACCTGTGTGACTGACTCATTGTTTTTTACTGTAATAAAAACATTTAGTCTGATATCTCTGTTTGGTGTAGCAGTTACAGGTAACGTTACATTATAGTGCTGCAGGCATGGCTGCCATTTTTACTTAACTAGCTACCTGACAGGCATATCCCATGTCCACGTTAACACCACATGATGTACAGTAAAATGTTAATTCACATGCATCATAAGACTATGCTAAAACAAAACAACACAATATGTGCAGTATGATAAGGTAGTTCCCAGTGGTGGAGAAGTGGCATATTCAGATAGTTGAGGCTACAAGTTGCTAAAATAGTCTACCAATACACAGTGTAGTGTTCTCTTACAAGTACAATCCCTGTATTAAAAAACAAAGCACAACTGTTCTCCTCTAAAATTAATTTGTGTCTTGTTTTTTGGATTTCCCAAGAGTTGAGGTGTTTCTCACGCCTCTGATTTCTCTGACATGATGACTATTGCTGCTCATCCAAACTGCACAGTTTGTTAAGAATGATCATGAACATAATCTATGCCAGGGGTGTCAAACATACGGCCCGCGGGCCGGAACTGGCCCGTCAGAGGGTCCAATCCGGCCCGCGGGGTGGTTTTGCAAAGTGTAAAGATTACAAAGAAGACATTAACTACAATTTTCAATGAAAGTAAATGTTATTTCAAATGTGTCCACTGGGGGTCGCACACAACACTGTCAAGCAAGCAAACTGTTGATGCTGGAGCTGGCGGGTTATGTCAACATTACACTCTGTGGCACCGTCATTACACAAAATGTCTTTGTCAAAAAAGGAGAAAAGTGGACACGGAGTGTAGAGTTTTCCAAGACAAATGGACCGTTTCCTATTTATTCACAGAGGTGAGTGGGAAAGCTGTGTGCTCGGCGTGTTCGCGGCAGGTTTCAGTGCTCAAAGAATATATTCGGCGCCACTATGAGACTCATCATAGCGAAAAATGAAGAAAACTGAGAAGAGAGAAGATAAATTAATTGTTAGCGGGTCTGAAGAAGCAGCAGTCTGTTTTTACCCGTAGCCGAGATATCGGCGATGCAGCAGTGAAAGCTAGCTACCTTATTGCTAGCGAAATAGCATTAGCATCAAAACCAGATTGTGAGGGTGAGTTCGTGAAAACATGCATGCTGAAGGCTGCAGAACTTGTGTGCCCTGAGAAGTGACAGGCTTTTGCCAACATTAGCCTGACGAGAAACACTGTGACAGATAGGATTTCAGATCTTTCGGCAGAGTTAAACAGCCAAATGAAGCACAAAGTCAAGTCTTTTGTTGCATTTTCGGTTGCAATTGATGAGAGCACGGACATTTTGGATGTTGCTCAACTGGCTATATCCATTCGTGGTGTTGATGAGACTTTGACCGTCAAGAGGAGTTCCTTGAGTTGGTGCCTATGACGGACACCACAACAGCAAATTACATTTTCAACGCTCTCGTTGGAGCACTGGACCGGGTCGGAGTGGACTGGGAGAGAAAGTTCAGGCTGCAAATGGAGGACATGGTTTTTGGACATTTCACTGTATTTTGCACCAGGAAGCATTGTGTTGCAAGTCGTTAAAAATGGATCACGTCATGGCAGTGGTTGTCCGAACTGTTAATTTCATCCGAGCCAGAGGTATGAATCACCGTCAGTTTGACAGCCTCCTCAGTGATGAAGACGTTTACCTATAGCCTGCCATACTACACTTATTGCAAATGCTGCTTCAGACACGTTTGCACCATGAACAATATATTTCTGTGAAAATGAATACTTACTTTGGAAATATTTCAAGACATTGAACATTGTGACATATAATGTCAGTCAGCAGCTTCAGTACAAAGAGCCACAACTTTTATGTATTTTTCATGTATACATTTTATACATTTACAAGGCAGGCGGATAACTTAACCTTCTTCCTTAATAGTTCCCACTTTAGTTTGTGTGGTGTCAGTTCAGGTGATCAGGATTACTACACAGATGTGGAAATTAAATGTACATTTAAAATCATTTCTATAGCTTGACGAGTTATTTTGATCATAAAGTGGCACCCTGACACCCCTGATCTATGCTATATGTATTACTGACCAAGTTATCATTATATGAGTTCAAGAAAAGTGGTCCCTTCTAAAATAACATGTCCATTTGAAATGCATACAAAATCAATCTCATCTCCAGTTTCTTACTCAAGTTACTTAATTAATTAATTAATTACTTAATTACCCTGCTTTTTTAACCACTGTTTTCAAAGATAAAAAATAACTGTTAAGCTTAAAAATATATTTATTTTAACCAAAGTAAAAGTAGCAATACCACCATATAGAAATACTAAAACTAACAAGTAAAAGTCCTGCATTCAAAATTTTACTCTTTGGTAAAAATCATAGACTATGTGTAAGAATTGAAACTAGTCACTGTTATGTCACCCGTTTGAACTACGGTTTTTGAAGCCTTGAGTTTGGTATTTTGACTGTTGCTATCTTGTTTTTTGGAACCAGAAGTAACACAAGAGGCTGAAACAAAGTACCGGTACAACCGAACGCAGAACAAGACATTTGTAGGTGACCAAAAAGTTACAATTAACTTTCATAAACTGAAAACTCACTGTGAAAGGGTTAAAGTTCTAAAATGGAAACACGAAGAGCACCCAAACTGGACAATGCTGTGGTATCTACCTGTCAATTACAAACATGCCCCAAAGCATACGCTGCTTTATCATCTATTTTACACTAAATGGGACCATAATTACTAATGAACATCATGCTGTATTGAAAATGAGCGATTGAGATCATAAACTCATGTTTACAATGTTTACTGAGGTAAATAATCAAGTGAGAAGACTTCTTTTTGCAACCAGAGGTGTCGCCCCTGCTGGCCATTAGAGAGAATGCAAGTTTGAGGCTCTTTTGCATCTGCTTCTCTTTTCAGACACCGAGTTTGGCGCTTTTTAAAAATACATAAGTATTAACATTAAATGTACTCATTTGTAGAATTCATTGTACTTTTCAGAATCTCAAGTTTGATATTATTGGATTATGATTACTGACACATTAATATGTACGCATGTGTAGCTGGTCATGGTGAAGCAGATTTGAACTACTTCTGCATACTATACTATATTAATACATTATATTTTATTAGTTTGTTGTTGTTGAATATTGGGACTGACTGGTGTACAGTTTACGGCAGAGTGGGGAGTGCTGAGATGATTGTTCGCTCACCCAGTCTCACCACAATCTGCAGGGCTCAGCTTGCACCCTGCTATGAACTCCTGTCACTATTCCTATTTGCCTGACAACCATGTCTGCATCTTCAAAGAGTCTGCTTGCAAACGCTTAGATCACGCAATGAATATGTCCTTTCAACTGTCATGCTTTGTTTACCTATTCGTTGTTGTGATTTCAATCAAATACCGTATGTAATTTCTCTCTTTGTGTTGTTTCCTCTGTCTAGGCCCCTTTCCCTTGTGGTGAGAAGGCGCTGAGACGATGTTTTATGCCCACTTTGTCCTTAGCAAACGTGGGCCGCTGGCCAAAATCTGGCTGGCGGCCCACTGGGACAAGAAGCTGACCAAGGCTCATGTGTTTGAGTGCAATCTGGAGAGCAGCGTAGAGAGCATCATCTCACCCAAGGTAATTTGTCGGGGTCTTCACTTTCACAGTAGATGATGGTTTGAATTGTCCTTTTTTGTTACCGTGTGTTGATCTACAACCAGTCATCCTATAATTACAAAATTCTCTTTATGTATTATTAAGGCCACATGAAATATTTTAAGACAGACACTACGCAATACACCAAGTTTATATAAAAAGCTGCAGATCTATTTTACAGTTTTGTCACGGATCATTTCTGCAAATACCTTTTTATAGGTGAAAATGGCTTTACGAACATCAGGGCATCTGCTGCTGGGGGTGGTGAGGATCTACCACAGGAAGGCCAAGTACCTGCTGGCAGATTGTAACGAGGCGTTTATCAAGATCAAGATGGCGTTTAGACCAGGTTGGGGACAAAATGCAACTTACAAAGTAAAATAAAACCATCAGCAGTAAATGATTCTATGCATTCCTCCAGTGGTCCATATTACATGCGGTATCAGTCAGAGATTGAAGCCTTTCTCATGTCCCTTGAGAAACATAATATTCAGTTATTGTTATATCTACACAAATGCATAAACACATGGCAACACTTTTAAAATATCTTTTACAGTACAAAGTTTATACGTCTAAAACTACAGCATGCAGCTGATACACATGTATGCACATCTACATGCAATACTTATACTGTACATACACAAATACACATATTGATTAATTCACCTTCGATGTATTCAGATACATAGCCGAAATTATTTTTTTATTAAATTGACTCACAGATGTGTCCATCGGATTTCGGTTTTCTGTACTTTTCCACCCATCTTGGGATCTTCCTTAAAACTGCGCATATTTATTATCGAAATGAAATCTGTTTCGTCCCCATGGTGTAACTCTCTTCCTACATTGTGGTGTTTCAGGTGTGGTGGATCTTCCTGAGGAGAACAGAGAAGCAGCTTACAACGCTATCACGCTGCCTGAGGAGTTCCATGATTTTGACCAGCCTCTCCCAGACCTAGAGTGAGTCCTCTGACCACTTCCTGAGAGAGCAGTAGGTAGAGATGTATTGGAAACTACATTGAACTGTGCAAAACACAGTAATCACAACAAAAGCAACATTTTATTTATTTGTTTTGCCTTTATTAGATAACAGTAGATGCCACAGGGGTAAGTGCCAGGCAGCAATTAATAGGACCCAAATGCAGACAGGAACAGTTCAGGGACAAAACCGAGGTACATGAACTTACTGGCATGTGTAGAAAAGTCCAAACAGAAGTAACAGGTGCATTTCCATCCACCTGTCTTTATGCACATTTTCAATTTCAGCATAGAGAAACCTGAGCGGAAATTTTAAGATGGCGTGAAAACGTTTTTACGATGGCTGGAGTGGAAAACGATAACAGACTTAGGGAATAAATGATGACGTACATGAAGCATGTGACTTAAACGTCCACTGAAGCTTCTGCTCATATGGAGAGAGAGAAAAAATAGCAGCATATTAAAAGGGTCTCCTCCTCGCTCCACGCAGATCTAATGTAACCTTCCTCACATTAATACATGAAACAAACATAAATGTCATATTTCCATCCAGTTTTCTACATTACGTCACCTTATTGCGTCACCTTCTTCTGGATGGTATAATGGTTTTCCAACTGGAGAACTGGCCCCCCCCCTACTGTTTATCTGGAGGAACCAACTCCTAATATTAGTGGATGGAAACTAGCATTCATTTGCATTTTGTTTTGCAGATTTTCTTGAAATTCTGTAAAAATGTTCACTTTATGCTTTTGGAAGGAAACCTGTCTACAGAGTCCACGAGTAAACAGGAACAGGGGCAGGAAAAAGGAGGTCCAGGCAGATAGAGATTCCGGTTAGGTGCATGTACAGGTACAAGGTTCAGGTACAGTTGTCTCCAAAGCAAGGAAGAAAGCAACATTGACATTTTGATTGTTTGAAAATATTCTCGAACCATGCATGAATTTCTTTTTCAATTAGAGGAATTCTTATGATTTCTTTCGCTCTTGCTCTCCACCTGCATATAAAACTAATTTCTGTATTCTTGGAAATATAAGTAATGCAGATATGTTTTCGCAGCACATTTAATCTTTTTCCACTGCTCGTAAAAAACAATGTTTTGGAAGAAAAGTGTAAGAAACATATTGACTTGACTGGTGTGTTTTGTACAGTGATATTGACGTTGCTCAGCAGTTCAACTTGAACCAGAGCAGAGTGGAGGAGATCACCATGAGAGAGGAGGTGGGAAACCTCAACCTGCTGCAGGACAATGACTTCGGTAGGCATCTTTCCTCTGAACATTTGTGCATTTTTTAATACTGTAATGTATTTTTCGTTGTTAGTTGACAGTGTAACTTCCTTCATTCGCTCACATTCCTCACTACATAATGTAAAGACACACATTTCTGTTGTGCAGCTGACTTTGGAATGGACGACCGGGAGATGATGCGGGAGGAGAGCGCATTCGAGGTGGACATCATGGGAGTGTCAGCTTCCAACCTGCTGCTGGAGGCCGAGGGTGGAGCTAACGCGATGGCCGACAAGTCCAACCATCTGGAGTACGATGGCCAGTACAAAGATGACTTTGGAGACAATCCCATGGAGAGCAATGAGGGAGGCATGCTGGGTAAGATCCTGTCAATATTATAGGCACTGACACTACGGTTGAATGCTGAGATAGATGCAATAATGTAAGTTTTATGCAACCTGTGTATTTTTAAACTTAAGTCACTGGAAAAAGTGCATAATGGAGAGCATGCCTTCAGTTTTCAACTGATTTCAGTTTTACGACATCTGTAATAGAAATAATTAGTAATAATTAGTCAACTAATGCATTAGTTGATCGATGGAAAAAGTAGTCGTCAACTATTTTTTATTTTTCATGCTGTTTTCAGCCGCTCAAATATGGAGATTTCCTGCTTTTCTAGATTTGATATAATATTTAACTTGCTTTGATAAAACATTTTAAGACATCACCTTGGATGTTGAGAAACTGGGATGGAACTGACATTTCATTGAACAAACGATTAATTGATTTAATCTAAAAAAGTAATTGGCAGCTGAATTGAGAATGATTGTTAGTTGCAGTCCTAATCTGTAAGTGATTCTCTATTAACTTCTGACTTTTATCAGAAAGTGTTTGAGAAGGTTGCTGTAATCACATTGTGTGTGTTAGCAGGTTCCTGTGATTTGTTGTGCAGTGATTATGTAATAGACACTAGAAACGATTAATAATGTTTATTTTATGAATATGATAGCCCCTTATTAAAAACATGTATATTTTACATTTTAGCATTTAGATGGACTGAATTTCAAAATGAATTATCTTGATTGTAATAACTGAGTTACCTCATCTCTCTGTGTAGTGGACAAGCTGCTGAGTAACAACGAAGGAGACGGCATCTTTGACGACCCTCCCGCCATCGCAGAGAGTGTGATGATGCCTCCGGACCAAGGATGCGATGACGACGACTTTGATGCTCTCTCTGGTCAGTTCCACAAATAACCTCAGCAGTAGACCCTTATTGTTTTATGTTGTGTTGCAATAGCTTTGGTTATGTATAATTGAAATTAAAATACAGTCACCTACGTATATCCAACATGGTGTGATTGTGTGTTAGCGGGAGGCCCAGATAGTCCAGACTCAGGCCCAACAGAGCCCCTACCAGCCATGGCGGACCAGACAGAACAGACCATCCTGGTTCACAACGAGGAAGAAACCTTCGCCCTGGAGCCGATTGACATCACAGGTAATGCAGCTGGTTTTAAGAGACAACTTCAGCATTTCTTAATCCCTGTCATTTTCATTGTTTGTGCTTCACGTTGAATTGTCCATATAGTTCCAGTTTAACTTCAATGTTTTTTCTTCTCTTTCCATGAACAAGATCCCATGTTGAACATAAGACAGTACCAGATTGCATGGGTTACATTGGGATGCAAAAAACTGAGAAAATCAGCACATAAATAAAGCAAACGTGTTGAAAATGATTAATTTGGTTATTATAGTATCTTGCATTTAATAGTGAAAATTTGTCTTGATAATTTCTGAGTAGAAATCAGTCAATCAATGATAAAACAGGAACGTGTTGCAGAACAACGTTATTTTGTCTACGAAGGAATAATGTGTTTATATAGAATAGTGTTGCTATGATGCTGGGATTTCTAACTTCGATACATTACCTATATTCTATATATATTGATACATTAAACATGAAACATTAAGGAGAAAACATTTAAGATTGTATTAAAAGATAAATGTTAAAGGTTAAAACACAACGTTGTATTGGCAAGTAGCAGAGAACAGCAGAATGACTAGTAAACACACATTCAAAAGGCAAGAAAGTACAATTAAAAAAAACTAAACTAAACTTGTGTAACAAATGAGTACAAAAAACACAAATTGAGATCATTATTATTCTTATAAGCACTGCAGCAGTATGTGTCAACTCGCTGTTTAAGAGAAGAGAGCGAGAAAGCGCAGCTGGTACCGGTGTATCGCAGCAAATAAGCCTTGAAACAAGTTTTAAATATTCAGAATAAACATATCTAAAGCATTTTCTTGCTCCAATTCTCAGAGCTGTTTTGGTTTACTGAGCTGATTCATCTCTGTCTCCCTTTGGACCGTGCAGTGAAGGAGACCAAGGCGAAGCGTAAGAGGAAGCTGATTGTGGACAGCGTGAAGGAGTTGGACAGTAAAACCATCCGCGCACAGCTCTCTGATTACTCTGACATAGTCACCACCCTGGACCTGGCACCCCCCACCAAGAAGCTGATGATGTGGAAGGAGACGGGAGGAGTCGAGAAGCTTTTCTCTCTCCCTGCTCAGCCTCTCTGGAATGCTAGGCTGCTTAAGGTTAGGGATGCAGTTATTCATGGATAAGTGAACAGAGTAGAATTAAAATACTGTAACTTTCTGGTTGTTCTCTCTGTCTGACTCTTTGCTTTCTCTCTAGATGTTTACAAGGTGTCTTACACCACTGGTGCCAGACGAGCTGAGGAAGAGGAGGAAAGGTGGAGAGGCCGACAGTTTGGATGAGTTCCTCAAGGATCTGGAGAACCCGGAGGTGCCCAAAGAGGAAACGACAGCACACCAACAGAGAGACATCATGGGTAAATAGGTGTTTGTGTACATTTATGCTTGATTTATTCATGGTTGTCATAATGCACTGTAGTGTTTCAATTTGGGTTGTTAATGGCTTGGTATGAAATGCATAAGGCTGGCTGTTAGACAATAGCAACGTGTATGTGTTGCAAAAGTGGTGCAATTTGAAATGTTATTATTGAGCGTATATTTATTTTTAAATCTGTATTTTTGAAGGAGAGTTATTAACTGACTTTGAGTAATTGAATATCCCTTCAGTGGGAAAAGAAAGAGGATGTGGGATTAATGATCCCCACGAATATTCTCAGTGACAATGAACTGTACCATTCAGCGTTCCTATGCGCAACAAAGAAAATATTTAGTTTTTCTAACATGTACAGTATGTCTCGATTTCTCCTCTAGACCAGACCATCTTGGAGGAGGCCAGTGTTCTGCAGACTTCAGCTGTGGAAGGCAGCAGGACGACGCTGGACGAGTCGATCATGCCCCCTCCATCCTCCCAACGTGGCCTCAAACGCAAAGCCCAGGACACAGAACCAGCCCTGCCTGTGAGTACAGATGTCCCTCTTAGTAGTAGTGTCTACATATACTGAAGCAGATGCATCCTTACACCCATGATCCGTACGTGAGATCACCCAACATTTGATGTCTGGTGTTCACTAACTTCCCCCTATCTTTCTCTAGATGGGAGCTTTGGACCAGCAGCAACAGCCGGAGGAGTCCCAGCAGCTGGAGGCCTCCAATGTGGATCTGCCCCCAGAGGAAACCATGAACATCAGCCAGATGATAGAGTTGGACCTGCTTGGCGACAAGGAAAGGAAGAAGAGCGATAACGACTCTGATGAAGAGGTGAGATGGAGAATAACTTGTGATTTTATTTGATAGTTTTGTTTATTTATTCAGAGTAAGTTAACAGATTGTCGACATGGATTCAGCCTTTTATCAGTGTTTGTAATTGTGTTTTTCTATGTCAGGAGGAGGAGGAGGAGGCGCAGGGAGGAGATCAGGACCAGGAGGAGAGGAGGTGGAACAAAAGAACCCAGCAGATGCTCCATGGCCTCCAGGTATTTATGTGTTCTCATCTTATTGGAAGAACAGGATATCTTGTTAATGCAACACTCTGGACTATGTACTTTTTAAGTATTGACTACGTTGTTCCTGTAGTACCCTATATGAAATATTGCCTGTGCATACTTATGTTAAATGTGGGTTTTAACCATTTTATTCGTTTTATTTAGGCAAATCCACCGCTTGTTTGTATTCAAGCAGAAATATATTTATGTATTTTATTTTTGTTAAATGAAAGAAAATGTTTTTGTGGGAAATGTGCTCTAACTCAGCAAAAGAAGATGCTGGCATTTGAACTGAAACTGATATCTGTATTGACAAAACACACATATAGTGCACAAAAGTGAAAAAAGAGCACAAATATCACACAAAACTAGGAATTACATTACAAGAAGAATAGTAATAGAAATAATTTGGCTATATTACATTTCTTTTAAAACAAATTACATGAGTTATTTCTTCACATCTTGTCAGTGATGAGGCACTGTTGTGGTTCTACATGTGGCTTAAAGAGGGCAAGAGCCTTTGGATTTCTGTATTTGGCATCGGATAGTTTATCATCTGCTGCTTAAATTGAACGAAGCAGGTGAGGAAGATATAAATGTATTAAAGTGGGCTACTGCAATGACTTTAAAATACGAAACCTTCCCCTCCTGACACCCTCTGTCTCACCTTGCCACAGAGGGTGATGGCCAAAACAGGCGCCCAGTCGGTCGGTCTGCTGGATCTGTGCAGGAACAACAACAAGAAGCAGGCGGCTGCTAAGTTCTACAGCTTCCTGGTTCTGAAGAAGCAGCTGGCGGTGGAGCTCGTGCAGGAGGAGCCTTACAGCGACATCGTAGCTACGCCCGGACCTCGCTTCCACATCATCTAGAAAACACAACTTTTGTCTGAAAAGGACAAAGAAAACTCCACAGTGTACACCCAACACTGCGTGTCTGTTAAGTTTTATTAATTCATTTGAGTTTGTTTTGTGTACAATGTGGAGTTTTATCTTCTGTCTGCAATATTTAAAATGGTGGGAGGAAAATGTCTCAATTACATGGTTGGATTATAAAAAGGATTCTTCCTTGACAACTTCCACACAGTGAGGAGGATTGCAACTTTTTCTATTTGTTATTTATTGTATATTTTATTATTAAGACTATTAAGCTAATTATTTAGTAAGTTGTTTGGAGTTGCTTTCTACTCATTGTTTTGTTTTTTTCAAGCAGTTGTCACTAACTTAAATGAGCTGTTGTGTTGCACTGGCATGGTACATGAGTTAAAATGAGTCTGTTTTAAGATATGTTTACAGTGGGAGTGATAACTTAACCAACCACGTTACTTGGAGACTCTTCTACCCCAACACTGCAGTAAAAAAGTTCTCATGTACACTGACATTAGCCGAAAAGAGCATGCACTATATCCAGTCAGCAAGAGCAGATTCAAACAGTTACTACGGTAGTGAAACTCAACCAGCAATTAATCACGGTACAAATATAGTGTAGCACTTCAAGCATAACAAACTACAAGTTTTTATTTTTGCAAATGTGTTGCTTGCATCGACTGTTTGCACAAAACTATAGTTGTGTCCCAAAGCCAAACTACATATTAATACTGCTGTGGCATCCTGGTGTCCTACAAGGTAATGCACAAGGGAAATAGAGGAGACGCTCATGACTGGAAAAAGTTCAAGCTAATTGTGAATGCTGGTAAAACTGCTCCAGGAACACTTATATATATATATATATATAATATATATATAATATATATAATATATATAATATATATATAATATATATAATATATATAATATATATAGAATATATATAATATATATAATATATATATAATATATAGAATATATATATATATATATATATATATATATATAATATATATAATATAATATATATATATATAATATAATATATATATATATATATATATATAATATATATATATATATATTATATATATATATATATATATATATATCTATATATATATATATATATATATTATATATTTATCTATCTATCGGTAATGAGAAGGTGTGTCCAAACTTTTGACTGGTACTGTATTTATTTATTACATTACATTATTTGGACAAGCATTTTGCTGTCTCTTTTAATAAGTTTAATTGACAGTAGCATTCAAAAGCTACAGTTTAATTCAGACATCATTTTTATGGTGATTTCTTGTAATAAACTGCAAAAACTATACTATAAAAATGTAGTATATAGTACACACTGTATATAATTAGTATGTATTATGGCTCTGGGACTAAGCTTGGAACAAAAAAAAGAGCTTCAGTTTCAACCAGTCCCAAAATATTTTATTAGAGTGGAATTGCTTCAGGAACCATTTTTTATTACCGTGTTGCTCTTTTATTCTTAAAAGACTTGAAGTTTGTGACAGATTCAATTTATCCAGTGTCCCTTGTATATATGAATCATCATTTAGTTACAACTGGGTGACATGCAGCAACGGATAACTTCTCAAGTAGATACTTGTTCAACATTCATTTATTGATGTAATAGATATATATCAAGAGAATTAAGTTCATTTTTGTAATACATTTTTTTAATCTAAAGATTGATAACACAATCATGAAGTCTAAATGGATATTTGTTATAAACGTTGTCGTTTGGATTCTAAACTCATCGTACGAGAAAATGTTACAAATTAAATTGAGCAAACATCAAAAACGAAAGCAGACCATAAAATCATTGTGACCACACTTCATGTGCTTCTGCAAAGATGGCTAAAAGCATTGTTTTTTATGTCTACTTCCATATAAACTGTATATCATGTAATGTCTGAGTGCATCTTGTATTCTAAACTATGTGCCTGTAAAGCTGCTTTTTTATTTTGTATAAAAGCCAAGACAAATCTTCACGATCTCAAAAATATTGCTATGTTTCTGAACAGTTTCAGTCTTATGCCTGCGAGTCTCGGAAACTGTTGCAACATTTTTTTTATATAGTAAAAACAAATACCATGAGCAGTATTTAAAAATGTTATTTTGTGTGATAAACTAATTTATTCTATGCTGTAACATTGGAAGAACAGAACATATTGTAAGTATTTTAGATTAGGATTAGGGACATTATCAAATAATATTTATGCCAGAAACAAAATGGCTGAAGTCTCTGTCTTCCTGCAGCACTATGTATGTGTAATGGCATGAGTGGACATGTTGTCTCCTCCCTCCGTCTTTCGTTTCTTGTTTCTAATTCTTTTCTTGTTCTCCCCCTGCTCCATCTTCTTCGGCGGTGTCGGCCCACCTTTCTTCTTCTTCTTCTTCAGGCAGCTCAGAGGGTTAGGGTGGCTCTGTTTCCTCTTTCTCTTCTTCCCCCGCCTCTCTCCGTCCTTCTGGGCGATGCCCTGCTCCTCTTTCAGGCTGCGGATGCTCTGCTGCTGGGACGGGCTGACCAGCTCTCCCAGCTGGACGGCCTGGACGTGGTCGAGGGACTTCTGACAGGGCTTGTCCAGCACGATGGTGTTGAGTATGATGTAGAGCAGTGGAACGCCTGGGATCTTCTTCACGCCTGCCGTTACTGTGTGGTCCTTGAGAGCACACACACAGATACACCAAATACAGTACATTTGTATAATACATGTTAGCTACTTCCCAGTTATATAAATAGTACTCATTTAGTCCTGATTTAATTTGTCCTGAGGAACTTCTCTACTTTGACTAACCCAAATTATTATATTTCAATTCCTTTACTTAGTGTTCGTACAACGTTTTTTAAGTTCAAAAGTATAAAAAAAATTCCAGGCTCTTGACCCATTATCATCACATTTAAATTATGACTATAAATAGAATTGCGAAAAATAAAGTTTACATAATTCCTTTATACCCACAGAAATCAATATATATTGTCACTTCATTTATTTTACCATTTGTTCATATCAACTTTGATTGTATGTTGTGATCCTGACTTTTTAATACATACAGTATATCTCAAAAGTGAATACACCCTTTAGATTTTTGCAAATATTCTGTTATATCCTTTCAGGGGATAACATTATCCTACTGAAACTTTGATATAACTTAAAGTAGTCAGTGTGCTGCTTGAATAACAGTATAGATTTATTGTCCTTTGAAAATTACTCAGTACACAGCTGTTAATGTCTAAACAGCTGGCAACAAAAGTGAGTACACCCCATAGTGAACATGTCTAAATTGTGCCCAAAGTGTCAATATTTTGTGTGACCACCATTGTTATCTAGCACTGCTTTAACCCTCCTGGGCATGGAATTCACCAGAGCTGCACAGGTTGCTTCTGGAATCTTCTTCCACTCCTCCACGACGACATCACGGAGCGCACGGATGTTGGACACCTTGCACTCCTCCACCTTCCTCTTGAGGATGCCCCACATGTGCTCAATTGGGTTTAGGTCTGGAGACATACTTGGCCAGTCCATCACCTTAACCTTCAGCTTCTTCAGCAAGGCCGTTGTCATCTTGGAGGTGTGTTTAGGGTCATTATCATGTTGGAAAACTGCCCTACGGCCCAGTTTCCGAAGAGAGGGGATCATGCTCTGCTGCAGGATGTCACAGTATATATTGGAATTCATGTGTCCCTCAATGAAATGCAGCTCCCCAGTGCCGGCAGCACTCATGCAGCCCCAGACCATGATGCTGCCACCACCATGCTTGACTGTAGGCAAAACACATTTGTCTTGGTACTCCTCACCAGGGTGCCGCCACACACGCCGGACACCATCTGACCCAAACAGGTTTATTTTGGTCTCATCAGACCACAGGACATGGTTCCAGTAACTCATGTTCTTGGATTCATTGTCTTCAGCAAACTGTTTGCGGGCTTTCTTATGCATCGGTTTCAGAAGGGGCTTCTGTCTGGAGCGACGGCCATACAAACCAATTTGATGCAGTGTGCGGCGTATGGTCTGGGCACTGACAGGCTGACATCCCACTTCTGCAACCTCTGCAGCAATGCTGGAAGCACTCGCACGTCTATTTTTGGAAACCAACCTCTGGATATGACGCTGAGCACGTGGACTCAACTTCTTTGGTCGACCCTGGCGAGGCCTGTTCCGAGTGGAACCTGTCCTGGAAAACCGCTGTATGATCTTAGCCACTGTGCTGCAACTCATTTTCATGGTGTTGGCAATCTTCTTATAGCCAAGGCCATCTTTGTGAAGCGCAATAATCCTTTTTTTCAGCCGCTCAGAGAGTTCCTTGCCATGAGGTGCCATGTTGTCCAGCATTCAGAGAGAATTGTGCCCAAAACACCAAATTTAACAGCCCTGTTTATCATTTACACCTGAATCCTTGTAACACTAACGAGTCACATGACACCAGGGCGGGAAAACAACATCATTGGGCACAATTAGGACATGTTCACTATGGGGTGTACTCACTTTTGTTGCCAGCTGTTTAGACATTAACAGCTGTGTACTGAGTAATTTTCAAAGGACAATAAATCTATACTGTTATTCAAGCAGCACACTGACTACTTTAAGTTATATCAAAGTTTCAGTAGGATAATGTTATCCCCTGAAAGGATATAACAGAATATTTGCAAAAATCTAAAGGGTGTACTCACTTTTGAGATATACTGTAGCTAGCTCCGGCACGCATCTGGTGTTAGACGCCAGGAGACAACAAACAAATATGAAGACGGGATTGTATCATTTCAAATATTAAAAGATTTTCGGTTTACATTTGTGATTTTACAAGTGATTGTGTAGATAAAACGCCAGAATAAGTTGAAAATTAAGCATTTCTCAAGGAGTATATACATTATTCGAACCTGGTTAAAAGATATTTAATTTGCTTCCACTATTTGAGGAAGTCCAGAGCGCTTCCACATGACAAGACCCATAACCAGCAGCACCCTCTGCCAGTCCTGAGTGAAAACTAATGTGTCAATCAATTATTCTATATGGAGTTCATGTTGAGAATATGAACCCATGTATTTATTTCTACACCAATTTATTTCTACCTACTTGTCTGTACATAATAGTTCCATGTTCACTTTTCAGCTGTATAAATAATAATAATAATAATAATAATAATAATAATAATAATAATAATAATAATAATAATACGAATAAAGTTTATTCTGTTTTCCAACAACAACATAAAAACATTGTTGTTTCTCATTTCCTTTTCCCTCTCGATGTGTGTCTGTGTATATAGGATATAATTGTATTTACCTGTGTAGCAACAAAGTAGTGGTGTGGGTTTGTCTCCCCCAGCATGGATAGCAGACACTCCGAAGCCGGGACAGGGTCCTTAAGATGTGCACATCTCCTCGACTGAAACCTCTGCAGGATGATTTTGGCTCCATACAGTTCTTTTCCCAGAGTCTCCAGTTCTTTCAGTGCACAGCTGAGAATAAAGGAGTAAATAATGGGGGATATAAGCTAAGACATTTACATTTAACCTGCACATACATGTGGCAAGTAAGTAAATCTACTCACTTTGTAGTACACAGCTGTATCTCTCCCATCAGGTATTTGGGCATTTGCTCTTTGATCTGAATCTTGTTCTTCAAAGCAGCCTGACAAAAAGTCCCATCGATGAGGATCTGAAAAGGTTCCCTGACGCTGAAGTTGTATTTGTAGAAACTAATGGTTTTCTTGGCTTGTTTCTGTCGCTTGAGGCCCATGATGGCTGATGGGTGAAGTCAGAAGAATTGCTAATTGTTGTTATTTAAGTCGCAGATAATTCTTCCGGTTACATTGACTCGTGTTATGGATGTTTTTCATCCAAAAAAAAATCCAATCATTATCGGATACTTAAGCATGGAGATTTCTAGTGTACACAACACGCTTGTGGTGCGTGTTTCTTATTACTCCGGGCGGAAACAAGATATACGAGGATGATTCCGGTCGGCCGTTCAAATTAACTTGGTCGTTTATCTGAAGTTAGAATTTATTTAAATAATTAAAATAGCCTATTATTACCCTAAATGTATTTACCCTAAAGTTTGTATTGCTTGCGTTCCCAAAATGAATAGTGGTTTTTTTTTTACATGAGAAATATACCTTCAGTATGAGGTTTTGGTCGACAGGGGCGCTAACTGTGCATCTTCATCAGGTACTGGGGGCGCGTCTGCAAATTGGAAAGCGGGTTTCAATTTCAAACAGTCCAAGGGACGAGCCATTGTGGATTGTGGGATAACGTTAAAACCACATACTTAAAGCGTGTAACCGTAACATTTGTAACGTTATTCTAATACAAACCAGAACGTTGTCGTTATCACCGGCCGTGGTTTGTCAGTCCAAGAATCCGCAAAAGAAGTCGTCCGCCGCGTCTTCGCTCCAGTTTTCCGCGCCTGGTTAATTTGAATGACAAATCGACGCTAGACTCATTTGCAGCAGGTGTTGACTAACCCGGACACTGTACCACATTACAACTACTGTGTTTTGATCGATATATCTGACATTGCAAGCCATTTCTGCAAGAAAGATGCCGAGGTCCAACAGGCAAAAGGAATACAAACCTGGAGATCTTGTATTTGCTAAAATGAAGGGGTATCCACACTGGCCTGCGAGGGTAAGTACCCGACGTTAAATGTCTTGTTGCCATCTTAAGCTTTAATGTTAATTTCAGTCCTTCTGACTACCTGCTACTATCTCTTGTTTACCTGCGAGGCCTAACTGTAACGTTAGTTAGCTACCATGAGTTAGCTTAGCTCGGCCGTGTTAGCTAACGTTGCCCATCATCCACACACAGCTAGCCAACTGTAGGCAGTTGCAAATTGCTTTGGGGTGAGTCATCGTGTAAACAGACATCATTGCTCGTTTAAATAAATATGAATGTTGTTGCTAGCTGCTCTCTACCACCAACGTTGATTTCCATGTGCCGCTTTCGTCTCTCAGGGGGCCTGTTAGCCTATGTTTACTTAAAGCTAACCGTTAAAATTAGCAGTTAGCTACAAGTTAGCGGTCATGTCATACACAACGTCTGTCTAGTAGCAAACGTTTTCTTAACGTTGGGCTATCTGAGGACACTGACACGAATCCACTCTGTAACTTATGTTACATGCTAAATAAGTTTGAGGTTGTTTTCCTTAATAACTGTTGCATTACAGACTACGCATGGCTGCTTGTGTAGGCATATGCTTTGATACTTTGTAAACATGCTTGTCTGCCCACACTTGTTGCGACAACATTACAATTGGTCCAGGCTAATAAAAACAGACCATAACGTAATGTCGACAAGGTCTATAAACACAGCAGCTCAACATTGCAGTCAGTGTTTCATAATCATTCAGTATGAGAGAAAATATGACTTTTAACTAGGTTACTTTCCCTCTCAAACGCAGCCTCACTAAGTAATGTTCTGCATATACTAAATAACTAAAACAATGTTGCACTTGATGCTACATTACAGCCAAAACCATAACTGATAAACCCCAACCTAACAGTCTGTAGAGTTCAAAAGTAAACAGTGGATTGCAGTTTCAGTCAGTGTTTCTGTTTTTGATGTAACATTAGCAATCTTTCCTCCGTTTGAATGATTGAACAACCCATACAAAAAGTATCTATTGGTTTATTAAAAGTGCACTAAATAAAAACAAATGATAATGTATTATTATTTTAAAAAGTTAAGTTGGTGTCAATTTTGATTGGTGAGTCTCCCCTCCTTTTTCTCAGTCTTATCAGCACGGCCCCTTGTCAGAAGGTTACAGGTCCTGCCCCACCTATCCTGACACTGGCCCTATCTGAGACTGCCAAAACTGCCTATATGGCAGTTTGAAAACGGATGCCATGCCTTCCTGTACCTCTGTGTCTAGCTGTGCGCTTTTAAAACCACAAATAAATATTGGCAGATAAACAGATTCAACTTCAATTAAAAATGATAAAGTTCAGCGTGGACATAAAAAATGGCTTGCATAGCTGCTGATTTGGCATTTCAATGAACTGAAACTTTTATAAAAAATGATAGCTATAAACATATGTTCCTGTGAATACCTTTTTCAAAATGTAGTTTTTAAACTTGCAACATGTCTGGCTGTGTTTTCCACGTCAGTATTTGCATCCTTTTCCCATCTAAAGAGTTGCATGGATTTTTCAGCTTTCTTTCTGTAAAAGCTGTGTTCCTTATTACATTTAATTTAGCTGACTCCAAAGCAACTTACAATTAGTGAAAATAACTATGGGGATGCAAAGAAAGAAGATAGTGAAGAGTTGTTTGGGGTTGGAGAAGGAGGATTTTTGCTTCAGAAATGGAGGAAGAGGATAGATTGATGGCTCGTCATGCTTTCTTTCAGCTGCCTGTAGGATGGTTCTGTCATCCTACCAGGGAGCTGGAGGGGACTGGTGGACCTGCTGTGAGGGGAGGGGACAGAGTAGAGAGGAGAGTGTCTGTAGCAGAGTTGGAAAGCATTAGTGAAAAGGAGTCGGGTGAAGGAAGGGCTGAGAGGACAGCTGAGAGGACAGCTGAGGCAAGAGAGGAGGTAGAGAGGGAGCGAAGGTTACGGCGTACAGGTACATTAATAGGGGAGTTCTGTTCGTCAGATTGGGAGAGGGGAAGAGAGTAGGATATGAAAAAGTGATCAGAGATGTGAAGTGGGGTTACAGAGAGGTTGGAGGTAGAGCAGTTTCTGGAGGTTGAGGTGGTTGCCAGCTTTGTGAGTTGAAGGAGACCGTTGGAGAGCAAAGGAGCATAGTAAGTCAGTTGAATTCTCTGACTTGATGTTAAAGGCACCAAGAAGTACAAGCGGAAGGCCATTTCAGGGATGTTAGATAGGAGAACGTCCAGTTCCTCCAAAAACTCACCCGGAGGACGGTAGAGAGCAACAATGTTTAATTGCACCGGATAAGTTACAGCGACGGCAAGACATTCGGAAGACGAAGGAGTGAAGTGTGGCAATGGGTAGAGAGAAAAACTCCATTTGGGGAGATCGGTAGACCAGTGCCGCCTCGTCTGCCAGTGGGTCTGGGTGAGTGGGCTGTGGAGAGAGCAGCAGGGGTGAAAGTGTTATCTGGTGTGCTCCATGTCTCAGTAAGAGCGAGGAAGTCAAGTGATTGCTGGGAGGCGTCGCCCGAGATGAACTCAGTCTTGCCAGTAGCTGACCGGTAGTTCCACAGCCCCCTGTGACCAGGTGTTGAGCCTGTAGTATATACGACAAGACGCATGAACATGGAATGGAAAATATACACATATTTCAATAATGAGCGGGAAGAGCAAGCAGAACGAGATACTTAGTTAAATGTTGGCTTTGCTCCCCACTTATCCTCCCACGTAGACTCCTGCGAAAGACTTCTTTGTCTTCGTCCGCTGAGGCTGCTGCTCCAAACAAATGCTGTTTTGTTTTTTATTTATTTATTCACAGATTGATGAGTTGCCTGAAGGAGCCGTGAAGTCCCCCTCAAACAAGTACCAGGTGTTCTTTTTTGGGACACATGAGACGTGAGTAATGTGTGTTAATGTTGTCAAGTCTTACTCTAAGTGGAGCCACAATTATGCCAGAGACATTAAGAATTTAGACTTCATTCACTTATTTCTGCCTTTTTTTTTTTTTTTTTTTTTGAAATACCAGTAATACCTGAAAATACTACTGACGACTCATTTCTTATCTGTGTTTCTGTGTCCATTTAGGTGCATTACAATCATGTGCTGTAATGTACAATATGTAATCCAAATTAATGTCAACAACAAAATATCTCAGATACAGAGACATGCACTTTTGTCCATGATAAGTTCTCTCAAGCTGGCCAGATTTCCATTACGTTTTGACATCTTCAGAGTTCCCTTAAAGTTCCCGGTGAATATTCATTGTCCCTGAAACGATCAATCATAATGTGTGTTTTAACACAAGACCTGTTCAAGTCTGATGCAATTTGCATTTATGTATCCCCAGTACTGTTTAAGGCTCTTATCAATAGCAAAGTCATCAGTATATTAGTATTATAAGTAACATTTGACAAATTATTTATCACTAAAATACTGTATATAGTAATTGGTACAGCGTGTTGTCATTTCTCCAAATCGTAAACTAACTGGCATGACACCATATCTGCCAATTATACATTTGAAATTGATATGGAGTACGCATTTAGAAAACTCATCGTGGTATGTTTGACCACACACAGGGCCTTCCTGGGGGCCAAGGATTTGTGCCCGTACGATGAAAATAAGGAGAAGTTTGGAAAAGCAAACAAGCGGAAAGGCTTCGCTGAGGGACTCTGGGAGATCGAGAACAACCCCACTGTCAAGCATGAAGCCAACGAGGTGTGTGTTGTTGTTTCTTTATGATAGAGGCCGAATGCGAGTGTACTGTGAGTAATCTACATTATGTTTGTTCCCTGTGTCATGTCAAGTCTTGGTCATTTTGGTTGCTGAAGGAGGTCAAGTAAACAGGGCGAATTATGATGTCGGAGTTACCTGTAATAAATGAAAGAACTCTGTGGCATAATGTGTCTGACTGCCTCGTCACACACCCCATTGACCCACAAAGGTGAAACTATAGGAAACCTACCGGTTCCTGAAAACGGCATCGATTATAGAGGGTGATATTTTCACTGTTGCCTTGTTTTGGAAAGAGATTCAAACTAAAGAAAGAAATTAATGTTGATGTTTTTCTACAATGCCACCAATAACAC
The DNA here is from genome assembly GCF_900634415.1 of Cottoperca gobio. Classification (NCBI taxonomy): domain Eukaryota; kingdom Metazoa; phylum Chordata; class Actinopteri; order Perciformes; family Bovichtidae; genus Cottoperca; species Cottoperca gobio. The sequence continues at coordinate 11,601,523 of NC_041365.1, read as the reverse complement.
ATTGAGAGTGTGATGAAAGTTTCTTGTTTGACCAGCAAAAACAAGATTTTTTCACAAAAATCCTCATGTCTGTATGAACCGGGTGAAATCAGTTTCTGCACAAATTACATTCAACCCCCCCCCCCCCCATTAAATATTGTAAGAGAACTGCACTGTTTACTTATTCAAGACAACATTCAGACTTTGGTTTGCACTCTTTGTGGGTCCATTTCCAGACTGTTTCCTTATTTTCCCCCCACTATTATTTCAATGTCTGCCTGTAGTCATCGAAGAAGGATAACGCGTCAGAAGGAGCCGGGGATACAGGGAGTTTGGAGAAAGTGGATGCCGAGGGCAGCAGTGATGAGGATGAAGGGGCCCTGGTCATCGACGAGAAGAACGAGAGGGGAGGAAATAAACGAAAAGCAGAGGAGTCCACAGAGGTGAGCTTTGAGTCCATCAGTCGTACACAGTCCAAGTGGAGAGCTTTTATAATCCGTTCACAGTTGAGCTTTATATCTTTCTCACACGTCCCCAAACCTTTTTTGTTAGGCATCACCCAAGCGGCCGAAGGATACAGAGGCAGAAGGTGATCTTAAAGTAGACCGCAACAAGTCTAAAGGGGAGGCCAAGCTCAACGATGTGGCTGGACCCAAGGCAACGGCTCCCTCCTCACAGAGCGAGTCAAAAGCAGAGGCCCAGGAAAACGCTCCAGCAGGAGACAAGTTAACAGCAGCTAAGGTGAGACGCATGGAATCATGAGGACTCAATGTGGGCATTGTGGTTGTTTTTGCAGGTTTTGGGATAACACCATGATTTAAAAAATATTCTGCAGTAATGTTAAGTATCGATACCTAAAGACCATTCAAAAAGATGAAATTGTAAATGCATGTTGCATGTCAGAGACACTACATGTAATGATTGCTCTAATCGCTCTCCTGCAGCCTGTGACGGACAGCGCTTAACGTCAACTCTCAGAAGAAAAACCAAGAACCTTTGATGCTTTTCTCTGGGATTTAAGCATCAACACGATTACCTGCAGGATGCCAGATTTCATCTGTTTAATGAATAGGAGCATTTAAAAAAACTTTAGTGTTTGTATTGAGAGACAAACAAATCCTCATTTGCCATTTTTGGGATATCATATATCCCAGAAACAAAAAAGTTTGCTAATCTGGTTTCAAATAATTGAACTGAGCACTTTAAGGCTCATTTATAAATGGGATTTTGGTGTGTATATATTTTTTATTTCTAAGTGCAATTACATAATTACAAAGACTGAATGCTAGGTGTCAAAAACATTTTTTTTTTTTTAGTTTAGAAGGAATAAACACTGAATATAATAAAAGGAGAATATTTCAACCACAAAAAAGATAAAAACTCATATTTGATTGTTTTAAAACGTAGATATTGTACAGGAATAAGAACAAATTTCCACCCATGCTCTCAGCTTTCATAAACTAAATGTTTTACTTCCGTTTGTCTCACCTAGCTTATCAACCTCATCTTAATCATATATTCAGTCATTGGATACAGGATGAGTTGCACTTTCAGAATTAGTTTTCTTTTCCCGGTACCCCATTAATCATTGTCTAGTTCACTGTATGATGTTTTAATGCAACCCAGGTTTTGTTGCTTTGGTGTAGTGAATGCTTCATTGCAGGTGACCAAATTGAACTGATTAATTCCACCCGATTGAATATGTCAAGCCCATTTGAGAAGAACTATTGTAGGATTAAAACACACACTTTGTAAAGCCCTCTGTAACTTCCTTCAGCTGATTGAATGTTTGTTATTGAAAGCAGAAAGACATTCCTGAATGTTGTCAGAGCTCAGTCTGGAAACTTTGGAGCTTGAACTGCGGCGTTAGTCGGGGGGTAAAAGTTTTTTCACGCAACTTTTTCTGGAGAAATTATGTGGCAAACTTTAAATTTCATGTTATTACAAGTTCTTATTAAGCTCACGTTAATGCTGTCATTGCTTTATACTGGAGATGTAATCCAGAAGAACGCCTAATTGCATTCAGTAATTGGTTGTACCAAATATGTTTCTTTTTCAAATGTATTGCTGACATTGGTAATGCCAACATATGATCTACACAAATTGTCATTTTTCTTTAAAAAGAAATTAAAATGAAGAATGAAACCATTTGTAAAACTTTGTTTTCCAACCCTCTCACCTGGAATATGAGTCTGTTTTACTTCAATGGTCTTATTATGTTGGCTGTGAAACGAAGTTGTGATGTTTTAAAGATGTGTTTTATTTCAATATTTGTTTCGACAACATGTTCAAGGTGTGGTGTTTGTTATATTCCACTTAAGGTAATTTTAAAGGTTCAAGTGTTTTTGTAATGCTGGACCTGCTCACCGTGTTACTTGGATGTCATTGTCATCGCTTTAGTGTTCTTGCCTGTATTTGGCAACATGGATCCAATAATTAACCTAAAGGGGAATCTCAGCGTTTAAAAGTGAAAATAACCTTGACTGCTTTGCCTAAATTGGCCACCTATAACATACCACTGATTTTCAACGATAATATGGTCAAAGTGGCCCGCTGGAGTCTCACGGGTATAATTTGGCATTACGGTGTAATTCTTGGTTAAGCTTTCTCTTTTCATTTTGGAAGCTTCATTCATCTTAATCTGCTGCTTAGTTTACTGTTGTAGTTGCCAGTCCATTTAATAAACATGTTGATTACAAAAAAAATTGTTTTTGTCGTGTTTATATTCAGCAAATCTTACTTGTTTATTGAAGATGATCCACTTCCTCAGTCTGGAAAGCACCTAAAGCAATCGGGTATTAGTCATTGAGATCTGCTTCACCAACAGGATTGTCTGCACTTACTTTTTTAAATAATTTTTTTAACTCATCCTCTTGACTCATGCCTCCTCAACCATGTATTCTGTTGAATATTTTGCTCGCACAGCAGGGGAAATTCTACTGTTATTTTCAGACCTAATCAATAATTTCACTTTGTTACAAATGTATGAAACTAACGACGGCACCTTTTAGGCTGCGATAGCTGAACTAGTTTTGGTGTTATGTAAAATGTCCTGACGGCTTTCAATTTGTCATGGGCTGTTGAGTATATCCATTATAACAATGTTGTTTGGGTGGAGACCTAATATTTTAAATCCAGTTTTCCAACTTGTGCTTTTGGCACAGCCAGTTCATTAGATCAATGGCTGCTCCAGAGTGCCGACATGTTGGACTGCAGGTTTTCAGAAGCTGCAGCCTCTTGTCTCGTGGTATCAGGGTGCTATAAATATCTCTCAGCCCTGTCACAGTAACAGTACAGCTTGTAATAACACATTTCATCTGCCTCCGTGGGTGCTCCCAACATGAACTAAGTGCCAACCAGCCAGATTTGACAGATGAAGATACTCTAGTGATAAATGATCTCCCTCAAGATATCATAAAATTTAAATGGGATTTCACAATTAAATTGCAAATTAGCTTTTTTGTTGATTAAAGTATATTTTAATACAAACAGTAAAGGGGAAAAAATGGTAATACATAATTATAACATTTAATTGTTTGGATACTTTTAGTTTTTCTGTAATTGTATAGCTATAAAAGTATTTGGAAAAGGTATACATTACAATTGTTATAAAATAATCTGTTTTTATATTTAAAATATACTATGACATCTTAAACATGTGGTCAAAATGTTGCAAGTGACAGAATTGTTTTAATTATATTTACAAAAAACATCTTCAAACAATCTAAAGGCCCTGTCACCATATCCGGCGTATATGAAAAGTAGCTCAAAATTTGTCAGAGTCCAAATACGTCCAACTTTTCCACAGCGGTGTTGTAGCTGACTTATACATAACAAATTATTATACATATGTCAAACATTTATAGCGTATCACTTACATATTTAAAACATATCAGAGCGTCTGGCCAACGGAGCTGGAAAAGTGCCATCTGGTTCACGTCATGCTGATGCTGGAGAACGGCTAACATGCTGAACGCTAGCTGTACTGTAGAAACACGTTTAATAAGTTACTCCGTCGTCAGGCATCATCTTAACATAGGGTAGGAATAGGGTATCCACTCATCATCAATAAGTTGGCTGTAGGATTCACCGTTAGCCGACGTAGCCTATATCTAACGTTCCTCTAACGTATTCACGTAGGTATTACGTACTATATTTACGTAGGTAAGTATTCACGTACTGTATTTCCGTAGGTAAGTATTCACGTACGTATTCCGTATTCACGTATGTCTAACGTGACGTAATGTCTGCATATCTTATGAAGCACACGTCGGGTACGTCCGGTAATTTTGAACATGCTCAAAACATCAGCGTTCAACAACGCACCCCAGCGTAACACAGTGAGCTCTTAACTGAATACTACTTATACCTTACCTTATATCAACGTACACCAGCGCGTTGCCGATATTTTGTATATCTTATGCATTTGTTGGTATTCGTCTGATACATTTTGTATTAGTAAGTGATACTCTATCAATAGGTTAGACATGTGTATCTGTATATGTTCACTTTTCCGATCCGATCTAATGAAAAGTTGGACGTATTTGGACTCTGACAAACGTTCGTATGCGCCAGCACACGTTTATGTCATACGGATATGTGTGACAGGGCCTTATAAACAAACACAACTCTCATTCAAAAACAGAACAAATCATTTTTTTTTTTTTTGACAACAACCACAAAAAAACAGACTAGACCTGACTAGAACCTATATCATTGAAGAAGAAAGAAAAAGAGTCTATGGCTAAGAATAGCAAAAATGGGTATGACACAGTCGGGATTCAAACTCACCAATGGGAGAGTTAAATGGTAAATGGACTTTTATATTTGTATTTATAAATGTATATTATACATACATTTATATAACGCCTTTCTAGTCTTCCGACCACTCAAAGCTTTACCCCTTCACACACACATTACTATGGTAAGCTAGTAGCCTAGTAGAACTCATAGGAAAATAAATTGCATTTCTTTCTGCTTTTATTCTGGCGCGGTATAATTTATGTTGCAATGCTACTCACCTGGGTGATATTATTAAATTATGGATAAATGTTATGCTTAACATTTCATTGATTCATTGATCTTCACACCAACAATCAATACAATTTCTGCTGATATAAGGTGGATGTATTCTGAGGAAGGAACATGTAACTTAATGTTTTGTAACTTCAATGTAAGGACAGCATTTTGTTTTTAAAGGTAAGAATTGCTGTGTTTTGCAAAATCAAACTCTTGTGAAACCTGAGACAAAACATTTGTTTAATCCTGAAATATGTTCAACTGACTCCAATTTCAAATAATTGTTCTTCTTGGAGAGATATCACAGTGGATCTGCAATTCATTTCAAATATCCCTATTATATAATTTTGACTCCAATAAACTACACTGAAGTACACAACGTAAGTACGGCGAAGGTCATCTTGCTTTCAGTGGCTTTCAAGTTAATGTCTTATTTCTGCTTTCCAACGGCAGATGCATTATAAGTTTCTTTGTCTGTTATGGATAAAGCACATTCTAAATGTATTAAATGGCCTATTTCCTCAAACGTCAAATAAATCTATTTCAAAATAATTCATAAGGTGGGAAATATCTTTTCTTTTGATTTAGGCCCTTGAGTCCATGCTCCTCTTTGTTTGTGTCTTATCTATGCCTCGTAATTAAGACATTTCTATATATCATTTTGAATATAATTTCATTTTTTTTTTTAAATGTATTTGTTTTGGATAACATTCATATTGTAATATATTATATTATGTATGTATGTATGTATGTATGTATGTATGTATGTATGTATGTATGTATGTATGTATGTATGTATGTATGTGTGTATGTATGTTACAAGATCTTGTATGTTCGTTAATGTGTACAAATAAACAAAACACTGCAGATGCATTATTTTTGCTTCTGCGCATGCGTACAGCCGGGTCTCACCCTCCACTCCACTAGGAGGCGCGCGCTCCCTGCTGATGATAGTGTTGGTGTCAGTGGCAGTGCAGCTACATGTGACATTGACATCAACAGAGGGTAAGATCTAACTGCACGTTATGATACTTTACTCGATGTTTTTATTATAATAATGCTTTGTCAAGATAGGTTGAAGTCTTATTTAAGACTTTAGTGAGTTTTAAAACATAGTAGCGTATGTTTAGCTGTAACACAACGACAGTGATAGCGTCCCTGCAAGCTAACGTTAGCATATATTGTGTTGTCAAGGGAGACTGGGCACCTTTGTAAGATCATTTATTTATTACACTTGATTTTGTCCCTGTAGCACAATGAGGCTGACTGCTTTCCTGTCGATGGCAGCCAGGGTGGTTTTGCCCAAACAATACCGCTTCGGCACCAACAGACCGTGGACGATGCCTGCTCAGAAGATGAATCCTCCGGGGAAGAGGAGGAGGAAGGTGTTTGTGCAGCCGATGGCGCCAGAGGACTGGTCCGTGCTCAAAGGGGACACAGTGAGTAACTCAAGTCAAGTCCAAAGTCTTCATGAGCAAATTACGAGTCCTCGTCAAATGTCAGAACTTCTTTGCCTTTTGCTTTCAAGTCAAGTTTTTAGATGATCAAATCTCATGTAAGTTAAGTACAAGTCAAATTTTAAGTTCTGACTTTTGTAACTTCTTATTGTGAAGTCTAAAGTTCTGGAAATGTGTGTAACTCAGAACTATGGTAACAGGACAGGACACCAGTTACAATGCAGAGGTCAGGAGAACATAGTACTATAGAAAATAATAGGGGTGTAGCGGTACACAAATGTCATGGTTTGGTTAATACCCTGGTTTTACAGTCACAGTTCAGTGCAAGTAAGGTACAGCGTGGGAAAAACACAAATGATTAAGGATACGTTTCTTTTATTGCATTATTTCATTACTTTCTTTATTTTGTCTCAAGTATGTTGTATGTTGCATTGCTGGAGGAGCCTGGAACTTAAGATTTTCATTGCCAAAGCCTTTGAATCTTGAATCATTTATTATTTATTCGTTCCCCTGTGTCAAATACAGACAAAATCCTTTTCCACAGGGAACCTTGGTAAACTTTCATTTAAAAAATAAGGAACATTTCAAACACTTTTGTGTTGCACTATATCAGTAGTCTTCACTATTGTTTTTAGATGCCACATTGACAGGACAAAGTCAATAGGAGAGCCACTTTTACCACAAAGTATGAAAAGCTACATCCAGTCATAAAAAGCATGTCTGCTTATTAATCTGTCATCCCACCCAGAACATACAATATGCAATGCAGCCAACCAATACATTCATTAAAAGCAGGATTGCCCTAATACTGGGATGATGCACTCGCCACAGTGTGACTGACTTGCAACAGCTCACGGCTGAAAGTCTTCGAGCAGAACTCGCACTTGTGAACTTTTGTTCCACATGCAGATGCTTGGAGATTTCTCCAAGAGAATCTTGTGTATGAGACTTAAAAAACATTCAGACGAACTGATAGATGTAATTAGAGAATGTACGTCCAACATAGACTTAAGTATCTGCTTTTGTTTTGTTTCTCAGGTGGAGATTCTGGCAGGGAAGGACAAAGGGAAGCAGGGAAAAGTGATCCAAGTCTTCAGACACAGAAACTGGGTTATACTAGCGGGCCTGAACACGGTAAGGAACTACTGTAATCTGTTTCCCAGAGGAAGCTGTTCAGTGTATCGCTGTACAATTGGTGGTGCTGTGGAGACAATTAAAAAGTTGTCTCTTGCTGTTCTTGAGTGCTGAAGCTTCAGTATGCATTAAAAAAAATTAGATGTAGAGATGGGCTGTCAATCATCTAATTTTTTACCAAAAAGTAAAGCTTTCATGTTAATGACTATTGTAGCGGTGTCATACACCACCAGGTGGAGACAGATGTCTAGTAGAACCTCAAGGTGAAACAAGATGACAAAGTGCACCATGAAAAGCCATTTGAACCACCCGTTTGCTTGTTTTAAAGTTGGAACTATTGTTTTCTGTTTTAGCATTACAGGTATATTGGAAAAAGTGAGGATTACCGTGGAATTTACATTGCTGGTGAGGCTCCCCTCCTGCTCACCGATATTTCCCTCATTGACCCCGCAGACAGGTACAGTGAACTTTGCTGCACTGCCAGATTAAAATGTTGGCTACGCATGTGCACACACACCTCAGGACGTTGACAATAGCTGAACCAGAGATTAGCTTTCAAAATGAGGAATGAGTCCTAAAACCCAGAAATGTTCAGCATTGTTACACTTCCGGTTCCCTCGTTTCGAAGTCAATGGCTTTTTAAAATGCGTTTTTAATTAGATGCCTGAATAAAGGTTTGTGGTTAAACACAAGCTTAAGAGATTTTCACGTTTTGTTGTACAACATAAAATAAATATTTGTGAATTTTGAAGCTTTTCCGTGTCTTGAAAAGGCACACAGCACTTTGTTCCTGGTGTTATTCGGAATAAATGTTATCAAAAGTATGACCAGCAGGAGAGAAAATACATGCTAACATTTTATTGTGAAACAGTCTGAGGGAGACAATTAAACTTTACTGCCAAGTAAGCAAAGAACATAATCTGTGTACACACATTTAAACAAATGTTATTGTTGTTATGACGTCACTGTGCATCATCTGTAATGGTTGTGTGCTGTTAGTTCCTGCGTGTCTTTCCTTTACACTACCATTAGGATCAATGCCATATAATAACAATCTTTAAACTACTTTAGGACATAAAGAAAATTGTCCAGCGTTATTTACTGTAGATAAATGTGAAGTATTTGTGTCCTCATAAAAGATTAATTACAACATGCTGATATTGATCTTCCAGGAAGCCCACTGATATAGAGTGGAAATTCACAGAGCAGGGTGAGAAAGTCCGAGTGTCTATCAGGACGGGTCGAATCATCCCGAAACCTATTGTCCAGCGACGAGATGGCATCATACCAGAGCAGTGGAAAGGTGAGAGAATCTGTTTTTTCTCTGTTATTGGAGAAGAATGTTTTTCAGTAACCAGTTTATTCCATGTGTAGCTAAGAGTCGGCACATAAAACATGAATCTTTCCACCCTACGCAGACTTGAATTCTAAAAGTAGTTGTGTAAGTGATGGACTTTGATTGTTTTATAGTGGAAGAAACACTTTTCTTTCTAAACTAGAAGACACATGGGAATTGTAAACCTTTACCAATGCTGAACAACCTTCTAACTTAATTGCGCTCCATTAAAGTCTGGAGTATGCTTGAAAGATGTTGTAATGTTGTAAGACGCGTCTTCCCACCGAACACATCTGAAGCCACTCAGTCAGAGCGAAGAGATGTTCAAATGTATGCTTTTTAATTCTTGTGTTTTCCAAGTTTGATATATATTTGCATGTTTTTGCTATTACAGACGGTCCAAAAGACACCAGTCCAGTTGACACTCTAGCAAAAACTTACGTACCGTCTCTAAAAACCCTGGAGGAGGAAGTCATGGAGAAAATGGGCATCCAGGAGAACAGAAGGAACCAAAGGTCCTACTGGTACTGAGCAGAACAATCAGAGACACTCAGGCCACATTGTGCTATCCAGTTATCACAGGGACTCTGAAGACACCATGCTCTGGTGGAAGTCGAGCAGAACGACATGAGGATGACATGAGTAAGGATTATGGACTGTAAAATACTGGTGGGACATGCTTCTCATCAAGGAAACGATAGCTTCGTTAAAATACGAGGAGTCGGAACAGACCTGCTACTTAAATGTTTCCTGGGTACAGTTTCAGTCCTTCTCTATTTACAGCGGTAATCAGAGATTGAGTTATGTTATTTTTCTTTGTAAATCTGAATAAAAATATCATAAGTGAACTAGTGTAATAGTTTTATTTTTCTGTATGCTGGAGGTTCACTCCATATTTCAGAAGAGGAACTTAATATTCCCCTTTTCTGTTTAGTTTTTAGTGCTCTCTAAGTTATGATCCCTTACAGGAGTTACTTCTCATAGAAGAAGGAACAATAAGTATCAACAACTTTATTTAAGCTGCTGTACCCCATCCAACATTACAATGCCAACATCAATTTCTTAAAAACAAAAATCAGAGCAGTAGTAATTTGACGAAAACAAATAAAAGTAAATACAATGAGTTTTGTTTCAGGCATATTCTTAAGAGCATATAGTTTTTTAAATTTTTGTATAAAATTAGTTTTTGTGTTTTTTACCATCTCATATCAAACAGTTGAACTCGACTTAATCCTGCGATTTATTATCTCCATTTTATTCTCAAACGACAAAAGTATAAAACATTTTCTTTCCCAAAACTTAAAAGGTTTGGCTTTTATACATCAGCAGCAACAACATGCAGTTATTTGGAAGAGAAAATCAAATGTAGTACATTTTCCAAACCAGGAAACTGAAAATCAAACTTGAATGAAACATCTTTAATGAGATAAACTCCTGAAAACAGAAGCTTCTGTCCCAGAGAGAATACATCACTTGACATTTAATGTTGTAAAATGCGTCATACATGCTGCACAGTCTGCGTGATAGGAAAAGTAACATTATTCTTGGTATTGGCAGGGTTAATAATGGTAATGGTTGCAGCCTGTTTGGATTATCCATAAGGCTGAAAATAGTCATATTATTTTACAGAAGCCCAGACATGCTCCTCTCCAAAACTTAAAGCCTTTAGACAAATGAGTCTCTCTTTCCAACGCGTCTGGGAAACAGTGTGCAGAAGGAAACGGCTTGGGAGGAGACTACACAAGCTGGGTAGTTTCAACAAAGTTCTCCCTCACCTCATTTGACTTTTTATACACTGGCACTGCAAGTTACTCCTGTGACGTTTCACAGTTTCAAATATGACTCCACATAAGGAGTCATTTAGTCATGAATTTATGATCAAGTTGATCTGTATGATACAAATTAACTAAGAAATCTGTCAAAGTTTGAAGCAAAATCATTGTATATTTACTAAGACTTCAGTTTAACAGTTTGTTTCTGATACGGACATGCACATCTTCCATAGTTTGGTGCATAACTCTCCTATAAGGGACTTATAGAGGCAGTTTATTCTCCAAAAATGAGTCCCAGTAGTAACCAAGGCAAAGAATGTAATTATCAAAACCTATTAGAATGAAACTCACATCCCACATGTGTACAGTAGCGCAAAGACAATAGTGAGGGTGAAATAAAGCTTGAATTAAGAATATTCAAAGTAAGCATTAATATGTTAAAACTGAGAAGAATCAATTGATATAATAAAAAGACAAAACGGAAAGCTTTGAAACATTTAGACCATCATGTAGGGAGATAATGTCCTGGAAATTGGAAAAGTTAAATGACTGAAGAAAAGGCCAAATAACCTGAAATATTTAACAAGATTTCTCTTTGATGATAGGTCAAAGATTTAGATTTAGATTCATGACTTCCATATTTTTTAAAGCCTGCCTATCGTCTTTACTAAATGGAAGTGTTTAAATGGACTTAAAATAGCCCTTTGTAGTTATAACAATCCAGTTTTATCTTTGTCTATCAAAGGGAAGCTCAGTCTTTTTTAAGCTCCCCTCAGCTAGACATTTATCTGTCGTATGTAAGGGAGAGGCGTAATCTGTGTAAGAGCAGAAATCTTCTTTTCCCCCGCTGGTTAACCACGAGTACTGATTTACCGAAAATCGAGGCTCGCCAGATCTCCAGCTGTAGAAGCAACTAACTTTGTTGCCAGGCAGTGACACAAAAAAATGATGTGTCAAAGTACCTCAGTGGCTCTCCATACCCTCATTTCTGGTCAGTGCAGTAAGATCATGCAGAAAGCATGGCAAGGCGTTGGTTTGGCCGGAGAGTGGATGACAGCGGCAGTTTTTCCCAGACTCGTCCCTCCTGAACCAGTTTGCCTCTGCCACTTTGCATCCAAGAGGGAATAAAAGCAGCCAGTCAGCGGAAACAGGGTTTTGAGGTTTTGCTTTTATGGGAGGAAAAATTATTCAAAGGCTCGTCGTCTTTCCTGTCATTGCATTAGTGTTGCGTGGATTTCAGTCTGGGACTACACAGCAAGGTGAAGGTTAACCTCAGTGAAGTGGAACCTTTCTATTGCTTCATTTGTCTTTATTTTTTCCATTTACACACACAGAGCGCAGATTTACAACGTCTTAAACTGTGCAGGGTAGAACGAGTTTTAAGAATGCCAGTCTTGTCATTTCTACTTAGTGGTGAGTTGACAGCAATTCTGGTAACCCAGTTAAATGAAACCGCAGAACATGACTCAAGCAGAATTAAGAATACATAAAAAAAATAAACTGCAGTTTGTGCTTTGTATTTTAGCTGAGTCACATTTGCTTCAGCCACGTAAACTAATGAATCCCACTGGTGGTGTGGGATGTACGTGTCAGAGTCCCTAACAGAATGCTTTGGAAGGACTTTAGGAGTTTTTTTTCTTTCAAAAAGTCAAATTACAGTATATCTTAATGTATTCCACGCAAGTGCTCTTAGTTACTTGTCTCTGTCTTTATATAATTAGTGGTTGCAAGTTTGCTGTGCAGATTTTGCACATAAAACAATGATTTTAGAAAATTCCCCCCTGCCTGATACAAAGTATAATGATCTCCTTGCAGAAGGATTTGTGATCGCTCGAACATCTCCAGAACATCTGAAGACACTTTAAAACTAAATTTGAGTGTTGCTCTTGAGTCACTTGATGATCTAAGCTCAGCTACAATATAATGATAGTGTCTAATTATAGGCTGCTTGTTTGAAGGCTGCTGGAAAATGTAACGTTAGCTTGTATGCAGGTCTGAGGCACGGCTTGCATGCATGTGTAACTGTGTTTGGTCTAATTCAGTCGCCCTCAGTGGATTCTTGTATCTGACCTCAATATGTTACGATTAGGAGCTGAAAAGGAAGGTCGAACACGGCTCTTACTTTTCCTGTCTGACTTTTATTCCCTCATTCAGATTTGATTTATAGGTTTTATGTTCAGTTTAATTCATTCCCTTAGGACCTGTAGTTCACAGAAGAAGAATGGCTAAAATACTGTATGCATAGCATCTAGTATTTTGTAAAATACTATATTCCTAAGAATTACGGCTCATTCAAAATGTTACTAAAGTAAAAGTGCTAAATGATGTATTTTGGGACTATACATATATAGTCTATACATTTAATTTTGGGATTAAATTGTCCATAGTTCCAATACGGAGCATGAAACTGATGCACAGAGATTTTATAGCTTTCGCTACTTTCCAATTCTATAAATGATCAATAAGATGTAGTGTTATATCATTATATATTATATTCTTTGATTAATATTGTTGATGCATTGCAGCATCTTGTAGCTGGTCCAGGTGAAGCTAATGTTACTATTCTGCATCATATTTGAAAGTGTGTGTAAAATCTTAAGCAACTTGGAACTAAAGCTGTCAAATAAAGTGGAGAAGTATAAAGTAACATAAAATGGAAATACTTGAGTAAAGTACCTCAAGACTGAACTGAAGTACCGGTCTTGAATAAATGTACTTGCTAGTACTAGGTACTTTCCACCGCAGTGTAACACACAGCATTATCCACTTACTATAAAAGACCGGTATCATTGTTCTGTGATAGTCTATCAAACCCTTCAGCAGATACTGTATAAGCTCTTGAGAAAAACACAAAGGTCTATTTAGTATTCTGGAGCTTAAATCTTATCACATGATCTACATCAGCAGATGGAGTTTGCCCAGTTGCTATGAAACTGCAGATGTTCAATTTCTTTCTTCTTACAGAACAACTTTGGCTAAAGCAACGTCCATAAGAGGTAATTACAGGATAATAACAGCACATAGAGTTTATTTCCTTAACATTATATAGTCAGTAGTCTGTGTAAAAGTCATTTGCACAGAAATGTCTATCTAAAGTTCGCCAACATTAGCCACCGTGAGCTACTGGTCATACCAGACCAAGTAAGGTTGCAGAAGCAAAACCGCTGGGCGTGTTGCACTGAACAAGAATGTGTTTAATGGAAAGCTCAAGTCCTGACATCACTTCCTGTCTAGCACCACAAGCTTCTTTTCCTCCAAGCAAACTCTCATTCAGTATTCCTTTCATGGGTCTTTCAGTAAAAATGAAACATTTCCTGGAGTTTTCTTCCATTTCCCCAAAAGCTTTCATCTAAAGTCATTTTCTTTTCAAATTGTGTAGTTTAAATCTCTGCTGTCTAAAAACTTCTACAGCGTTCATCCCTCTCTTCATCCTTTCTGTTATTACAGACATGTCTGAGCCTTGACTTGTCCATGGACTTGTTGCTTTTGTTGAGACTTCTGGGAAATAGTGTCCATTAAAGGATGCTTTAAACCAAAAATATTGAATAGACAACAATATTAGATTGTTTTCCAAAAAAACTACAATCCTTATCTAAACATGAAGTCACGTACTGTTGAGAAAAGCTTCTTTGTTTTTTAAAGGGCTGAAGTTTTAGTTATTAGCATTGTTATAAATGTCAAAGGCATTTTGAATGAGTTTTCTTACTTCTGGAACAAAAACCTGGAAGCTCCGGTTTCACTTCAGCTCTTTACTTTATTTTTTATTGACTCTTTCTACCATTTAAGTTTCTGATCTAACGATACCCTTTGTTTTCATTGTACCACTCTGCTGCTGAAGACAGATGACAGCGGAGAGGGTGACGTCTTTCAGTGAGCATAACTGCTGACTGGACCTGACTCAGTCTGGGTCAGTGTGACATTTCCTTCCCAGACAGTCCTGTTGGTACCTGGGTGTCAGATTCCTCAGGTGTGAAGCACCAAGCTGCGGGACGGCCTCTACAACGCACCATTCACCCTGTGTGCGGAGGCACAGGTACACACTTATCTTGACCTTATTCGTCTTCTGTGTGTCTGTTACACACAGTACAAACAGGTAGCAATAGCCAGTATTCAGACAAGAAGATCCCTGAAAATATACTTTATACAACTCATAATGGGCACAGGTTCAGCTCACATTTTCGCACAGACTCTGGTCACTGCAGCTCCGCTCTCTCCTCTGATGACAGAACCAAAGCTGGATTATTAACTGGGTTAAACAGGCACCTGCTCCAGAGCCCCAAAGTCTATGAGAAAATGACCCTACTTCTTACTTGATTTGTTACCTAAGTAAACATTTCCCTGACGAGTTTATGGGCTCAATGGCTAGTTTAAAGTCTTCTTCAATACAGCATTTTCTAAATGACGGACCCATTTAGAGTAAAATAGACAATAAAGCAGCGTATGTCCTTAGGGCGGCGCTACCTTCTGATTGAGATGTCACAACCACGCTGTTGTCCCGTTTGGGTGCTCTCCGTGTTGTCGTCTTAAATCTTCCACAGTTTGTTTTCAGTTCATGAAAGTTAATTGTAACATTTTGGTCGCCTAAAAAAAAAGTCTTGTTCAACGTTCGGTTGTACTAAGCTCCACCCTCTCGTGTCACTTCTGGTTGCAAAAAAACAAGATGACGAAGGCCAAAATGGCAAACTCAAGTCTATAAAACTGTAGTCACAGTCCACTTCTTTTATACAACGTATGGAGGAAACACAGGTGAATCCTACGCAGACGTTTTATATCAAATGACGGGATGTATAAATGCCGCACCTGCTCAAGTGGCACACAGCTGTGCAGCACGTCATAAGTAACTGACGTCGCTTGAAACGCTAAGGCAGGGGTGGGCAATTCATTTTTACAAGGGGCCACATGAGAAACCCGAGCTGTGCTGGAGGGCCAAATCAACAATAAATTGAACTTAATTCTGCTCAATATTAATTTTCTCCCATTGTAAAAAGCAGTACATTATATATTTTTATTAGCTGCTACTGGTAATCAAAAGAATAAGGATATTCTCTTCCAATAAATATATGAAATTGTGGAGTGGGTCAAATAGGAAAATACTCCTAGAGAAGTAATAAACAGTAAAAACAATCATTACATCAGTATTCTTCACAAACCAATACTGAATCGGTGTTTTACAGTATGTAAAGATAAGCAAGTAATCAACTTTATACAAAAAGCAATAAGTGCTTTTGATGTTTTTCAGTTCACTTTACTTGTTCAGTGAGAAAGATCCAGTGTGTCTTGGGCTTGAACAAGCGCACTGAGATCTGGTTGAATGTCTGAGGTGGATATGCGCAGGACAGCTGACAGGTGATCATCAGTGATAGAGGATCTGTATCTGGATGTGTTGAACTTCATCACTGAGAATGTCTGTTCACATATGTAGGTAGATCCAAAGAGGACCAGAATCTTCTGAGCATGTCTCCTCATGTGTGGAAAGAGTAAAACTCAGGCAGTGAGACGGACCTAAAGTGCTCTCACAGAAGTGTGTCAGACTGCAGGTCAATGAGTTCAAGCTGAACATCACTGGGTGCATCATCCACATTGCATGTAAATGGGGAAAAACCATGTGCATTTCATTCTCAACTGTTTTAAAGTCTTGAAATCGCCTCCAAAACTCACCATGCAGGCTTCTAACATGGATGAGTTCCTGTGGAGGTGATCAGCTGATGGTGTGGCTTCCTTCAGTGTTGGCAAGTGGGTGAGAATGTTGTCCTCCATTTGGCTTGAGAGAAGCTGCAACTTTCTCATGAATGCCTTCACTGCGCTGTGGGACGTCTTTCCTTTCTTCACACAGAAGTCTTGAATCTCTTCTCTCAGGTCCCACTCTGGTAGCCTATGTCACGATGTTCAGTCTCATTTTCCTCCAAAAGTGCAACAAACTGTGTGTCACAGTGCTTGACATCAAACAAGCTCTTGCCCTGATGAAGTTAACTATTTTAGTAACAACATCAACAACATGGTTAATGTTTAGAACTGACTTACACAACACTTCCTGATGTATAATACAATGCAAAAATACCAATTTCTGTTCAGGGTTCATTTCTGTCACTTTATACTGCATTCTCTTCAAAAGTCCAACATTGTTCCCCGTCAGATTTGGACAACCATCCGTTGTCATGCCTGCCAGCTTGTCCCATTTCAGTCCCAACTTGTCCATACACGCAGTTACCTCCGTGAACACATCACTCCCTGTTGTTGTCCAATTCATTGACTGCATGGCTTCTCAAATGCCTCCTTTTCCTCCGGGCATATGAGTGCTGCAGAATCCACCAAACACTCCTTGATAAACTCTCCGTCAGAAAACGGTTTACTTTTTCTAGCGATTTTGTGGGATAAGACATAACTTGTGTTGACAGCTGCATCTCTGGATGTGCAATGTTTTGTAAAAAGTCCTTGTTGGTTTAGCAGTTTAGCTAGCAAAGCACGCGACTCCTTTTCCCGCTCTTCATCAGACAAGCTCTTGAACGGCGACTCAAATTGTAATCCTTGAACACAGCGACCTGCGCACCACAAACTAAGCACACGGCTTTACCTTTGACTTCTGTTAATAAATACTTAGCAGTCCATGTCTTCTTGAAAACGCGGCATTCTGTATCAATCTTTCTTATTTTGGCGTGAGCGGACATTTTGAGGACCTAGCATCACTTGTAGCTGTTCACGTACCCTTTTCAAATAATAGCAACACAGTTAGAAAGTTATTTACACCATGCACGCAATACAATGGTGTTGCTTTTATTTTGAAAAGGGTGCTGTTTAAAAATATATATATACTTTTTCATATATGTTATAATTTACGATTGTCCTCACGGACCCGCGGGCCGTACAATGCCCAGGTCTGCGCTAAGGGATCATCATTTCTCCATCATCACCTTTCTTCCTCGCATCTCTTTCTCACATCCTCACTGGGAGGAGCTAAGACATGAGGAAGAGATGTGAGTAAAGTAAGCTAGGAGACACTTTTGCATAATGAAAAGCATTTCATGCTTTTTGTCCTGCCTTTAACTTTGGCCATTTTGAACAACTCTTAACTTTGTTTGTTAGTTTCACGTGTTCAATTTGTTTACTTGGAGATGACAAGATGCATAACAATGGGGTGGAGGTGTGGTCAAAGGGGCCTACTGCTTATTTTTGCTCAAGGCCCCCATGCAGGTTAATCCGGCCATAGATAGGAACACAAATAGATGCCTTATTGCTCTTCAACAGCATGTATGAAAACATTATGAGCTTGTTAGATCACTCACCAATTTTCAACAACAAGATCTTAAAAGATAATGAGTGCAGTGTTCGTAGCCTGTATCTAGCAAATCTACTTTATTAAATATCTTTGTGTAACTTTTTTTCTTTTTATGGCTATTTTTGGATGAGGTGCAGTTAATGACATTACACTACATAGTGACATACCGCATTGAATTTATGGGTCTTAAATCAAATTCTGGTGTCTAACACGCCCTGCAGATTGATGTAGTAAACTGACAGACAGCTGCTCCTCTGCAGGATGTTACTCCACTGGTGATACATTCAAAGTTCTTCAAGGTGATTTAAGAAGACCAACAGTAACTAATTTAGAGGATGAGTTACTGTCAGCTCACTCGCCCTCCTCTTTCAGTATAGGTGACTGTGCTGCAATATCACCTGCAGCAGCATCAGCATCAGCAGCAGCTCCGTATTGCTGCTGCGCTGACTCCAAATGACGCTCAATGCATTTCCCCTGCAGGAAAGAAAACCCTCATGGGTCATCTCTCTTCACTTCATAGCCTATTACATCGTTTATTTTAGATGTCATCCCTCCCAATTCCCTTTGACAGACATGCGCCATCTCCATCCCGATTGTTGGGTGAAAAAGTGGGCAGTTCAGGATTTCATATCTGGCTTCGCTTTCTCTCAACTCCCTCCTTTTCTCAACGAGCCTCGGAGTCGTTCGGACATCAGTACCAACTCCCCTCATACCTGCGCACAGCATCCAGAGCCGCTTCCCCCCCCCCAACAGGACAGTCGCACTGCAGCAAGCTGAGTGGAGCTGACGGGAAATACTTTTTACAGCCGACAAGTCAATCCATCCCGTATCAGCTGAAATGCTGCTGAGAAGAAGCCGGTACGTTTTTTAGTTTTAGTTTTGAGCTGTTGGGTTAATGATACGCAGTTCATGCGGTCTAACTTCTTTTAAATGTATGATGCCATTTTTAATGATGGTGCCATTAAAGAAAATAACCCTCTTTACCAGTTAATTGCTTCACAGTAGTTACTCTCCTCAGAGGAGGTCCTGAAATTATGACCAGTTGTTGATTTTCTCTCCATAAAATGTCATTTTGTGGAACTGACGCACTTAGTTAAGTATAACTTTCCATTGATAGGCTTCGTGCCTTTTTTGTTTCCACTTTGTTTTAGCACGGCAGGAAGATTTAACCTCTTCCACCTGCTCCTCCTCATCATGATTGTTAAATGTTTTTAAAGCATTGTAATGATTTTTCACACAGGTGAGCTTGACAATTTCCATGAAACTGAATGTAAAACGGTGACAGCTATTTCACATTGACTGACTATCCTCTGCATTTATATAAAGCAACACCACTACAACCACAACTTCTCCTTTTGTTAATGCTGGGTGTAAAGCATGAATGCATTTGCTGAATTTTAGCTCTGAGACACAAGAAACAAGCTCTTTGTCTTAAGTGCACATTACGCCTCTTCTGTTCATCTTCTCTGCCTAAGGGATCAGGAAGACTTCATTAATGGACAGGTAGAGACTTTTAAGGATTCCTCTCTTTTATTTCACGGTCCAGTGGCTCTCTGGTCTGATATTAGCCAGTGGAGCGAGTCAAACTAAAATCACCGGGAGGTTCTCTTTGTCATTTCTGATCAAAATCAAAATGATTAAACATCAGGTAATCAAAGCAGATGCTCAGTAAAGTGTTACTTAATTATATGATGTAAATGTTGTCATAACCTCAGCCCTAATATTAACACTGAACACTGAATAAGAGAAGATATTCTTTTTATAAATGCTCTGAAATTCAGTATATATTTTATAAATTGGCTGTGACGGTGTGGCGCTTGGTGCTCAGTAGGGCTACAACTAACAATTATTTTCATGCAGTCATCTGGCGATTTTTATTTTCTCGAATAATCATTCGCTCTATAAAATGTCAAGAAAGAGAATCCATCCCAGTTTCTCAAAGTCCAAAGTGATGTCTTTAGATGTCTTATTTTCTCATTTTAAAAGCCAAAGATATTCAGTTTAATATGATATAAAACAGAGTATGTATGGAAAATTACTGTAGCTGTTATTTGATTGATCAAAACAGTTGCAGATTATTTTCTATCGATCGACTAATTGTTGCAGCTCTATTGCATATCAGCAAGGGCAAGGAAACTTCTGCTGCAGGTAGTGTGGATGAAGTTGGTAACAATTCCTGTGGAGGTTAACAGGCACTGAGTTGTAAAGAATAATTAATTATCTAGCCATGTTTCACCACATATTAAGTTTTTCACCATAAATGAAAAAGTGAAAACTAAATAGCAATTCAGCCTGATTATCAGGCTAGTAATTGTAAAGTATGGCAAAACAGTACAATTGCTTTTTCTCAGGGTTAATGGAAAATGATACTGCATCGCTTTGCTTACAGTATTGCAACACATTGAATCGTGATCGCATTGCCAGGTTATTGCCAATACACAGCCCTGGGGAGCACAGAGGGAATCCACAACAAAGTGTGTCTTGCATGTTTGAATGAATGAATGAATGGCTAGCCACGCATGGACTGTGGTTAGTCCACGGATTTGCTGAGTAAGGTCTGAGATCAGGTGTTTGTTTGATCATTCGACTCTTTACCAGGCACGTTGGGTGGTGAATCATGTGGTGGGTGGGTGGATTTTCCCAATTGGTCATCTTGTTGGGAGACAGACAGATGTTTGCACAGTTTGGGAGGTGGGATGAGTCCATCGGATGTGTGGAGGTGTTATGTTTGATGGTGCAGAGAGTCGGGGGAGTGATGTTTAGTGAATAGGTCAGACAGACAGGGGCAGCTTACTTTGCTCTGAAGTAGACGATGTTCAGTGCTGAGATACCCGGTGGGGAGATGACTGTGCAACATCTGGAGCAACGACATCGTCCTGTCAAGCGTTCCAAGTTATGTAGAGACTGAGCTTCACTTTTCAGGCGCTCGCTTACCAGGAGAGTGTCATCAGCATAGATGAGCTTCTGGGATCTGGTCTTTGGTGTTTCACTTATTCAGAGGCCAGTTAGGCTCCAAGCAAGAACTGATCCTTCTGGGAGCCTTTCATTCTGTCGTCTTTATACACTTTTAATCTGTCGAAGGTGAATTCTTAACATTTGTTTGTTGACCAGATATCTGACATTTACCCACATATACATAGATAAGCAAGAATAAAAAAAGAAATGATCTAAATTTCCATTTATTTGTCCATTTATAGTATTTATGTTTTAGCTCCGACCAGCAGCTTGGTAGCTCACTCTGTCAGTTGATCCACATAAATGTCCCCGCCCTTTGGCGGCCACAGTTTTCGCCATTGGAGGGTTAAAATTTAGCACGGAGGTGAAGAGTTTGTGAGGTTGTGTGTGTGTGTACACGCACACCTGAAGTGTCCCAAATGTCCCATTAGTTTAGCCACTTCTGAAAACCTTTGATTTTAGATAAGAATATTTATGCTAAGTATAAAAAGTGGATACAATGCAGGAGAGTAAGGAGAGTGTGTGAGACGACGCAGAAACAATTGTATTTATTACAGTTCGGTTAAGATACAAGTTATAAATAAAGGGCCTTATTGAAGAAAGTTGTACCTTTTGTTAAAGTAATCTATGTTGCACTTCATTCCTATTGTGTATTTAGTTTG